>NC_045427.1:139724530-140026137 GCF_902635505.1 Sarcophilus harrisii | reverse complement strand
TTATTGTTTTGTTCCCCTTCCCCGCCCCCCCCAAGCTGATTTTTTTTTGGGGGGGGAGGGGGGGTGCAGCATGACATGAAATATATCTAGAAGAATTGCACACATTAATCTATATTGAATTGCTTACTGTCTTGGAAAAGGAGAAGGGGGAAAGAGAAAGGAAAAAATTTGGAATACAAGGTTTTGCAAAGGTGAATGTTGAAAACTATCTTTGCATGTTTTTGAAAAGATAAAATATCTTAAAAACCCCCCAACACATCTGTGTCAGATTTTGGCCTTCTCTAGTGTGTAGTGGAAATGGAAGGAGGGGAAACAGGAACCTAAAATGTAACAAAAAGCAATACTGATACAAGTATTTTTTTTTTTGTGCTGTTTGGAGGAGTGGAAAAAGGGAAAAGTAAATTTCTTTTCCCTCATTCTTAGAAAACAAATTTAAACTCTACTTCCCAAAATGGGTTCAGGTTTTACTTCACAACTCCCCTCCCAAATTTCTCCTTCTAGATACAATCCAAGAGATCTCCAATCCAAACACTGATTATAGAGAATATGGTAGAGGGGAAAATCTCTAATAGCTTCAAGGTCTTCTCCCATCCGATACCTGTTGTCAAAGTAAAAAAGGCCCTTGGCAGGATCTACACGAAGGAAAGTAGCAACATCCTCATAATTTGGGAGGGTGGCACTGAGCCCAATGAGCCGAACACGTTCTTGGGTCATCTCAATGTTTCGAATAGCCCTAGCTACCAAAGCTTCTAGGACAGGACCTCTGTCATCATGAAGAAGATGGATTTCATCCTGGAGATGAGATGCAAATGAAAGTTAACCTCATTACAAGAGAAATAATCCCTTGGACTCAATTTTCCCCCCTTTAACAATCATGTTATACCTACCAAAAAATTGTTTATAATGCCTACATTATGGAGAAAGGGAGTATCTTAAGTCAATTTCCCACTAAAGGGCAGAAGGAATCAATCATTATGTAATATCACAGGGAATTCTGCACTTTGATCTTGAGGAAAAACGTATATAGTACACAGTACAATGTCTTGCACAAAATCTGTACTTCACATACATTTGCTGAATCAAAGAGAACAAAAGCTAGAAGGGGCATGGATGAAGCTACCACTTGAAAACTTCCCAACAGGAGAAATAATATCTTGCCAACAGATTTCTTAATTTAATTAAAAAAAATAAATTTCTTAACTGGAGATATGGTGTCATGCAATGGTTTTTTTTGTTTCTTCAAATGTTTTCCCCTTCTAGAGTTAGCATTTCCAAAGATAAACATGCTGACTCATCAAAAGCAAAAGGTTTTTCCAGAACAATTCCCTCAGTTTTCTAAGAATGAAACACTTCTGAAGGGAATGGCTTTCTCTATTCTGGAGCTCTCCAAGAAAAGGCCGAATGGTCCCTTGTCAAGAGAAGCTTAAGAGATTCTGGTTCAAGAAGGACTAGCCAGAGTGGTCCCTTCCAACTAGACACCTCATTTTGAATTATTTTCCTGATTCTCTGTCATTTCCTGAACTTGAATATCTATAAAGCTATTTTTAGCTCAAGATTTTCCCTCAGCCTCAGTAGCACTAAATACAAGCATAAACCATCTCAGCTAAATATTAGTCTCAATTTATTTTCTCTGAATAAAGACTGCTTCCTGTTCCTTTAAAATTAATAAAAGTAGGCAGATCCAGAAGGGGCTCTCCACTCACCAGGATGATGAGGCGTACTAGCTGGGTGTAGGTACGCTCCCCACCCTTCCGGGTAATGATGTCCCACTTCTCAGGGGTGCAGACAATGATCTGGGTGGCATTAATTTCTTCTTTGCACAGTTGGTGATCACCTGTCAGCTCAGCCACATTAATACCGTATGTTGCAAGGCGCTAAAGAAATAAGAATCAAGAGGAATCTCAGACAGCAAAGTTAAGAGACAATTTATCTTATATGCTTTACGATCCAGAGCAAATCTTGTTTCAGGACAAAGGTAGCACATTTAATCTATCCACTGACTAAGTTGTCAGTTAAAGCAGATTCCCTCTAACTTTATGGCCCAAGCCTGTATAAGGTTCTCCTGACATGGAAATTGCCTCCGCCAATGATGAATAATTCAAGGTTAAGTGAGCTGTCCATAGTCACAAAGCTAGCAAAGGATATGAACTACATTTTTCTGACCCTATCCATATTCTCATACTGTTAAATCTATGTCTATATATGGCAAATTAAAAGTTAGGATAGGACATCTCTGGAAACACTATATATTTCAATCAAAAAGAGGAAAAAGAAATCGAAAACTTATAAAATAGCTTAGATGACAGATATGAGCTTTTAATAAATACTGTTTTGACAATATTAAATTAATTAATAAAAAAAAAGGACTAAGAATGAGAAGGTGGGGAAAACCTTGGCAAAAGACACAAAGTAAACTTTGTTTACACACAAAGCAACTTTCATTGTTGATATACAAAAATTTCCATGCAAAGATCCCTATCACAGGACACCAAACTTTTGATGCCTTTCTAAGAGCCACAAACATTCTAAGAATCTAAGTGTTCAAAACTAATTTCTAACAGATTTACTTCATGACCTACCCCATCTACTCCAATGACTCTGAAATAGAGTTAATAATACTAAGTTACATCTCACTATTATTAGTAAATAAAAAAATTAGGTCACTCTGAAGGTTTAAAATTGATAGCTATCAAAACAATAATCATTTTGGGAGAGCCCAGAGCAGTGTTAACTTTTTATAAAGCTCTATACGCTTACCTTTCCAAAGCTGCCCACCATCTCCTGTACCAGAGAACGCATGGGAGCAATGTAGATGATCTTGAAGTTATCCACATTGATGGTACCATCCACATTAATGTGCTTCCCAATCTCCCGGAGCATACACATCAATGCCACATTAGTTTTGCCAGCACCCTAAGACAAATAGCAATAAGTGTGAGGTGAGCTAAGAAAGCAAAGTAAAATAAATTCATTTCTTGTCCTAGTCTCACAACTACTTGGTGAGTCTTCTACTACTTTGTCTTTTGTTGTTCTTCAATTGTTTCAGAAATGACTCGTTCAATGTTTGACGCTTTGTGACCTCATTTAGTTTTCTTGACAAAGATACTGCAATGGTTTGCCATTTCCTTCTCCAACTAATTTTATAGATGAAGAATAAGTGACTTGTCCAGGATCACACAACTATTAAGTATCTAAGACTGGATTTGAATTCAGGTCTTCCTGACTCTAGGCCTGGAGTATCTCCAACACCACCGAGCTACTCATTCTTTTTTGGGTTCAAAATCCCTCCACTGACAAAATGCAGATAACACTCTGATTAAACTGTAAGAGCTCAAAAGTAAGGGGAAGAATCTGTGGGGTTCATACCGTGGGAGCACATAGCAACAGATTCTCATCAGTATCCAAGGCAGCACGATACAGTTTGCTCTGTATCCGATTAAGTGTTTTAAATCCCTCAAACCCAGCCTGGGCATATTTCTGTAACTTCTCCACTGGCAGCAGTTGCTAAAAAGACAAAATAGGTCATACATCATGGTGAAAGAATCTGAAACAGCTGGTAGTCTTGCTTGCTAAAGAGAACCTGATTAGAGAATATCAGAATTTCCTGGAACCACTGGTTTCCAGAAAGACAGTATTCATTTATTGAAATGGAACAAATATAGCAAAGAGATAAGGCATTTTAATGTTTCAATTTCAAATGACTTCACAACTATCAAAACATAAACATTAATAAGCCAAAGCAAGTAAAATGTAGTGCCACTATGGATAAGTCCTAACAATGTCCTCAACTCAGTATCTACTGATCTGAACCCTGAGCAGACAAGGAATCAGTTTTTTCAACTCTGGTACAAAATTAAGAGGAAACCCTGCCTAGATTCCCAGAAAGGGTCCAAAGACTCAAACTGTTAAATTCAAGAAAGGCTGGACCAACATAATAGCTTATCAATAAAGGAACTCACCTCTTCAGGGCCAAAGGGTTTGGGCTTCAGAGCAGGTACATGTACCTCTTCATAGCCTTTGCGCTGGCGGCGGAAAGATCCATCAGGAAGTTGACAGCGTTTATTGGCCATGAAATGGCTCCCCTGGGTGAAGACCAGATCCTCCAAGTCCAGAACCTGCCTAGGGGCCAGTGCCTGGGAGGATCAAAGAAAAGCACAACTCACCAAGGTACTTTCTTCACTCTTTAAAATTTTAATACTTGCATTGTATCAGCTATTTGAAAAGGCCTTGGTCACTGCTCACCTACCTCTCCACTCTGATCTAGATCCATAGTTTCCAGATCTGTGTCCATTCGGGACTGACGGACACGCTCTCTCCGGGACCGTTCCTCCTAAAGTAGATAAAAAGCAAATATCACCTTCAAATTTAAGTTCTTTATGATGCACCCATTTAAACTTAACTTGGAAAGGGTCAACCCTAACAATTCAAAATAAGAAAGATCCTGATTTCAGATACTTGTCAGTGTGCCCACAAAAGCATCAGAGTAAAATGAACAGCCTCTATCCCACAAAAGCATCAGAGGATGTAGAGTCTCTAGCCAGTATGTCAGTCTAGTGTAAAAGAAGCCATATGGTGTCAGTAAAGCACTTGTGGTCTTTCCATGATGCTTATTTAAACTTACCAGTTCTAATGTGAACCCATTAACATGTACTCAAGTGGTCCACAATAATATTTTACTCCACATTTCAACTCTTTAAGAACATTTCACAATCTAATTCTTTCAAAGACAATCACCAAAGACAGAAAGCAAATGAAAAATTACAGGTCAAACCTTACCCGAATCAGATCCTCCTTCTCAGTTTCATGGAGCTGGTAGAGGAATTTGGAGAGTTCTGGATCAGACTCCATCTTTCCCATGATCCTCTCCTTTTCAGCTTCACTTTGTGCACTTGCCAGCAAAGTACAATATAATACTGCCAAACAGAAAAAAAGATGAAATATAATGGGGCAGAGAAATGAATAACAGGGAATCCAAGTTATCATATTACAGGAACCACAGAGATGAAAACATTATTCTCAAACCCACATACAAAATAAAGACAAGACCTCATGCATACTCACTCATCATCCTATGTTGTCTCAGCACTTTAATAAAATCAAATGTGTTGAAACCCAGGAGCAGAACCAGCTGGTTTTCACATTCTCGATCATCGCTGGCCGTCTACATGAACACCAGGTATAATTAGAATCAACATAGTTTGCTTCACACATTACTTTCTCTATGCTGTTGTTATTTTGGCCTTTTACTGACATCAGCCTATGATGCACACGAACTGGATTTAATGAGGCACAGATGCACAAAGTCATCAACCTCACTCTTTTCACCAATGATGTCTGGCCAAGTTCTACGTACCCCCAAGGCCTGCTTCATCTGCCTTCTTGGCTACTGGAACAAACTGTTCTCATTCACCTACTCTACCAGGTGGAGACTTCACATGTTTGGGATAGATATGCCCCTGACAGTTACCCTCAACCTGGTTTAGCCCACTGCCAAGACCTTCACCAGGGTGGGGTCACTGAGCACATGACAGTTTCTTGGAACTACAGGCCAGAGTTGGGTGAATCAGTTGGATAACAAAGGTAGATAAAAACAGCCCTGGAAAGGGCTAGCAAATCCTCACAAAAGAGAAGCTAGTCTTCCCGGAACATCTTTTACGTTTTCCCTATGTAGTAATGCCAGGGAATATAGACATGACTGACTGGGCAGCCACTTATCTAAAGGAACAGCACTATGAGCACCATCCCATAACTACCCCCAACACACCTTCAAGATCTCGAGCACTTCATCTGCTTTCTTCTGAGATACAATGGCATCATCGTAGAAACGGCTAAGTTGTCGCTGTAGCCAAAAGGCATCGATGTCCCGAGGATGCAAATCCTTTTTCTTGGAGCTCATCAGCTCACCTGAGGCTACAAGCTATAAAAATAAATTTGATCATTAACTCAATACTTTTTAAATATATCTCAATTACCTTCTCCTATGTTTGAAATCATTAACTCAATACTTTTTTTTTTTAATATATCTCAATTACCTTCTCCTATGTTTGAAATCAAGCCATATTCCCAACCACAAAGCCAACTTTGCCCACTGATATCGTTTTAAAACCAGTTATGTAATTTTTCCCATTAGCCAATTGAAATAGGAGTTCATCAATCCCAGGCTCCAGACAATCATATATATATTTTTTCCATTCCTGAAATATGAGAATAAACACCTACCTCTGGGCTCACTATGAAAGTGCTCTATCATTACAAGCTTACTTTTATAACCTAGGGGGTTAGGGTTTGCATTGGTATGCTAACACCAAGAAATAAACTGGTCATCAGCTCTACTTTCCATTGATTGTGGAAAGTACAGGGAGGATGTACTCACATTGGCTGAGAGGGTGCAACGCACAACAGCTTCATCCCCTTCCATATCATCATCAGATGCTTCTTCTCTCACCTCCCCATACACATCCTCATCACCTTCCTAAGGATGTATTTAATGGGTCAAAATAGATCTTTGTGATTCTATAAAAATATGTCAGTTCTAAATGACTCAAAATTAGCTTCTTACAGCAGAATAATTAGGATGAAAAAGCCTCCTGAAAGGCAGATTTCACCATATCCTCCAAAACTTTACTGAATGGACCAAGAAAATTATATTGAGCATAGAAGATAAGAGTCATATGAATTCACTAATCTTATTTTTCATCTCTTTCTTACTATCTACCAAGAACTTAATCCATAGGTTATCATTTATCAGAGATAATAACTTCTAAGAGATATAAGACACAAAAGCCAACGTCCCTAATATCCTGGCTTCTACTATTAAAATTTTGAACTAATGAAAGCTTTTTAGAATAAGCAGGTAATATGAGATGAAAGTTATACAGTAATATATTTGGAAAAGCAAAACAACCAGTGACTACTAGGTATATATCCCAAAGACACTCCCCCGCTCCCCCCCCCCCAAAAAAAAGGAACAAGACCTATTTATGTAAAAATATTTATAGCAGCTCTTTTTGTGGTTAAGAATTAGAGATCAAAAGGATACCCATCAACTGGAGAGTGGCTGATCAAGCTGTGGTATATGAATGTAATAGGATATTACTGTACTATGAGAAATAATAAGCAGGATGATTTCAGAAAAACCTGAATTTTAATGAATCTGATACACAGTGAAGTAGAACAGAACCAGAAGTGTATATAGTCAAAGCAATACTGTATGATGTGAATGACTGAGATATTCTCAACAATACAATGATCCAAGATAATCCCAAAGGACTAATGAAGCATACTATCTGCCTCCAGAGAAAAAACTGGTATTGTTTGAATATAGACTGAAACATACTATTTCTCAATTTCTTTCATTTTTTCTTTTGTCTTCTTTACAAAATGACTAATATGGAAATGTTTTACATAACTGCAGAGAGATAACTTTGTTTGAAGCGCTGGAGTACTACATTAACCAAAGCATTAAAGAGGTAGATATGCTCCTCAAAGGTATGTGAGTGTCATGGAATATTTCAAGTGCAAAATACAAAGTAGAAGATACCTTACAAATGGTGAGTTACCCAATATTCTTTTTTGAAGATAACAATATGCTAATTGTACTGAATTCTAGAACACCATCAATACTCCTTTAATGAGATTCATGGTCACTCAAAAGACATTGGTTGAGCAATCCACAGAAAAATGTATTGTCCAGATGATAATGTGGTTGAATAAGAAACACACTGAATTATCCTGTAAGAACATGTATCTTGGATAAGAACTCCTAAAGAACAACAAACTAGATAGAGAGAAGATAGGAAGGAGATGGACTGACTGCATTTGGGAAAGTCAGCCGATCAACAGCATAGTGCTCTAGTGATTTTGCAAGCTCCTCCATCCATAAAATCCCATCTTTTTAACAACAATTTTCTCCTGGCACTATTTAAGACTGTAAATCATGGAATTCCATGATCTCAGGACTCAGAATTTCAGGTGAATCAAAGGGCAATGTTAAGATACACAAGTATAAAGATAGGTGATAAGTTCTTATCAAAGGAACATTTATTAAACAACTAAGTGTTTATATTTTGTCAAGTACTGGATACATACAATGAAAGACAAAGACAATCCCTACTCTACTCAAAGTCTAATAGGAGAGACAACATGTAAACTACTATGCACAAACAAGATATATGCAAGATAAATTAGAGATAATTAGCAGAGGGAAGATATTAGCATTAAGGGAGATCAGGAAAGTGATATTTTAGCTGAGACTTAAATAAAGCCAGAAAAGCCAAGAGGCAGAGATAAAGAATGACAGCATTCCAAGAGCAAATAAGTCAGTGAAAATGTACAGAGTTGGTAGATGGAGGGTCTTGAGCAAGGAACAGCAAGAAAGCAAGTGTTATATAGGATTGCAGAGTACACTGGAGAAGTAAAGTCTAAGAAAACTGGAAACATGAGAGGGAGTCAATTTACGAAAAACTTTCAATGTCAAACAGATTATTTTTTATTAGATTCTGGAGGAAATAAGTAGTCAATGAAATTTATTGAAAGGGTCAGCATGACATAGTTAGATTGCCACCTTGGGAGATCAATTTAAAAGATGAATGGAAAATAAACTGGAGCAGGGGAGACCCAAGACTGAAAAATCAACCAGAAGGTTGTTACAATAATGCAGACATGAGGTGATAATGGTCTGAAGGTGTCAGTGTCAGAGGAAAGAAGAGGGTACATATGAAAAATGTAAAAGTAAAATTGACAGGGATTGGCAAAAATTGGTATAAAAAAGGAGAAAGTGAGAATGACTAGGGTAACTAGGAGGATAATGGTATCCTCCAAAATAATAGGAAAGAGAGGAAAGGAAAGGCTAAGGAATAAGAATAGGAAGGCGAAGAAGATAATGAGTTTAGTTTTAGACATGTTGAGTTTTAAGTTATCTATGAGATTCTAGTTCATGATATCTAAGAGGTAGATGGAAATGTGAGTCTAGAAGTCAAGAGAAAGATTAGGGTTGCATATTAAGTGGATCTGAGAATCATTAGTTTAGAGATGAGAGAATCCAAAAAAACACACAAGATCACCAAGAAAAAGAGGAAAAAAAAAAAAAAAGGGACCAGGACCAAGCCTTGGGAGACAACTAGGGTAGCCAAGCATGATCCGGATGAAGATCTATTAAAGGAGACTTGAAATATGGTCTGACAGGTAGGAGAACTAAGATAGTAACACAAAAACCTAGAAAATAAAATATCAAGAAGATGAGGGATTAACAGAGTACAAGGCTACAGAAAAGACAAGAAATATGAGAACTAAGAAAAGGCCACAGGATTTGTCAGTGAAGAAATCACTGGTAACTTTGGAGAAAGAAATTTCAGTTGAATCATGATGTTGGAAGTCAGAGGATGATTTAAAAAGAGGGTGAGAGGAAAAAAAGTAGAGACACCAAAGATAGATGGCCTTCTTAAGGAGTTTAAACACAAAAGGCAAGAGAGATAAGGATGATACACCTAGTATCTAAGTTATATTTTAATATATTTAACATCTACTGGTCATCCTGCCATTTAGGGGAGGGGGTGGGGGGGTAAGAGGTGAAAAATTGGAACAAGAGGTTTGGCAATTGTTAATGCTGTAAAGTTACCCATGTATATATCCTGTAAATAAAAGGCTATTAAATTAAAAAAAAAAAAAGGATGATTCACCTAGAAGTGATAGAGAGAACAAGTGAGGGTTTTTTGAGGCATATTTGTTGGCAGTAAAAAGGGAGCTTGAAATTTTAAAAACCTTAAAAGTGCTGTATAAATTCTAGCACCAATAATAGCAGCTAGAATTTATACAGCACTTTAAACATTGTAAAGTGATTTACAATTATGATCTCACTTTATTCTCACAACTCTAAGTAGGTCCTTAATATCTCCATTTTGCAGATGAGAAAACTGAGGCAGATAAAAGTCTTCATGCCTCTAGGTTCAATGCCACTGCATTTCCCAGCCACCCCAATTAAACTAATACCATCAAAGACCAGAATTACTGTTATACAGTTTCAAAACTTAACACTTACCTCTTCATCTGATTCAAACTGCACATTCACACCATATGTCTCATCAATGTTATCATCTAAAAAAGAAAATGAAACAATTAAGAATGAGTGATTAAGGAAAAGACAGGAGTGAAGGAAGGAATTATCTGCCTTCCCCAGAACCCCTAATTATCTTCAGGAATGCTAAAACAGTTGAGAATTCATCACTTTGTATCACTTCATGTTAAAACACTTCAATCCCATAAATACCAGAAAGAAAAGTCACCAAGCTTCATCAAAGAATAGAATCACAAAATGCCATAAATATTAATAAAAATTTACATTTACATACCAGGTTAAAATTTCTAAAATACCTTATATTCCTTATCTCATTTAACCTTTACAAGTACTCTTGAGGCAAAGATTACAGATTTAATTCTCAATTTTGCATATAAGAAAAACTTCAAGAGATTAGGTGACTTACTTTTACTTAATGATGAATGTGAGACTGATCTCATAACTCACCTAGCTCCTTCCTGAGCTCCTACCACTACCCCATGCTGCCTCTTTAAAGGTTTAAAGCAGGGATTCTTAACCTGCAATTAGTAACTTACTTTTAAAAATATTTTAATAACTGCATTTTAATATAATTAGTTTCTTTTCTAATGCTATGTACTTTATTTTGTATTTAAAATACTATCCTGAGAAAGTTTTTGTCTGTCTGCCAAAGAGGTCCAAGACACAAGAAGAGTTAAGAACTACTGACTTAACGAGACCTAAAAGGTTAGGTAGTCTCACCCAGATCTGAGTAAGAATACTCTCTACAACAGACTTAATAAGAGATTATGCTACCTTTGCCTGAAGATGTCTAATGAAGAGGAACTCATGAATTCCCAATCAGCACTAATTCCTAAGCAAGAAATGCTTTTTATTACCACCAGGTGAAATTTGTCTTTTTGCAAGTTTCTACTCAGACTTCCTAGTTCTAGGACCAAGCTTAGAATAAGTCTTTCGCAAAACAGGGCTCCAAATAGTTGTAGACAGCAATGACATTCCACTTAAGCAAGCCTTCTTTTATGCCCAATACTTCTCTTCCAACTAGACAAAAGTCATCCAGTGGATTTTTTTTTTTTTTTAAGCTTTTAAGCTGTTTTCTTAACTACCTGAACTATATTGAAAGTTTTAAGTACATTAAAACTTCAGGACAATAAACAAGTCAATGATGTTGTAATACAGATGAATCACAAAAACAACCAGACTAAAGAATTATTACTAGGTTCTGGGAAAATATGTGACCTCAGGAATGTAGTTAACAGGGTTAGCAAGCAAATCAACCAATAAGATTGGAACAAAGGATTTAAAAAGCTTTATTACCCATATTCTGTATTTCCTTGTCTCCACCATAATCTGTGATCTTTTTGCCCAAATTCACCAACACATGGTATCGGGTATCATCTGTCTGGCCCAACAACAGGTCAATCTCCTTTCTTCTTTCCTTGTCACGTAGTTTCTCATTTTTCAAGACTGCTAAGACTTCATCTGCTGCACCACAAAGGATATCTCGTGGCTGACAGAAGAAAAAGAAACATGTTTTGGAGACATGATATTTAAGTTAGTCATCAAATCACAACAAATTAACAAGTAAACTATAGCCATCAAAACCTTTTCATTTCTCTATTAAATTAGATTTCATGGGATTATAAAGCAATCGTGGTTCTTTGATTAAAGATATAAATACACAGATCCAAAATCACACAAACATGACTACCAGTTTTTTAAAGGGAAGCACAAACTGATTTTAAAAGAGAAAAGATAAGTGCTTGGCAAGTTGGATAGAAACTTCCTCTAATCAATTCATTCTATGTCTTCAGAGTTAGATTAAGTGTACTTAGTCCCCAGAAAACTCCAAAGCACTTATTATCAATTATTTTACTATCTGCCTAAATGCATCATTTTAAAAACATGAGGGCTCCTAACCTAAACAATTATTATGGAAAAGTTTGATATCGACAACAATCATATCAGGAAATAGGGAATTTCAGATGCCTTGACGCTAATAAAAAACATGGTATCTTTCTTTAGCGGCTTTGTCTAGTTCTTACCTGATCTCCCAGTGCTGCCTGGATAAAGCTGAGTAGCACCTCATAGGTTTCACGGGTCTCCTTTGTTTTGGGCTTATAGATGATGCCCACCATCTCATCAATGCCTTCTGACAGCAGTGTATAGCCTTTCATTTTATTGATGTCGTGCCTGTCCTCATCACGTTTTCTTCGTCTGAGTGAACCAAGAAAGGCAATTGATCAAGACCTATCCCTACCACTTCTCACCCACATGATAAGACTAATTTAAAACACACCCTTTTCCTTTTCAGTTTCTTTTTGTGGAAATAACAAAATTTGTCTTCCCAAAGTGAATCCATCCTCATTTAACTTCAGGAATCATTCTCCTGTTATAATGAACACAAAGAAATTTCCCATGCCAGCTTTTCACCAAATGCCTTAAAATTTTTAAAGATTCAACACTTGATCATGACTCCTATTGTTTTGATTCCTTTCTCCAAGGACATGAAGAATTTTCTTTTGACCAGTTTTTCCTATATAAATGAAGAATTTACTTTTTATAATCAGAGAACTTGAGGGCAATAAAATAAAATAAACAATCTAGTATGTCTCTTTGGGAAGAGAAAAAGCCTGAAGATACTGTGCTAGGAAAAAAAGAATCAGTTCTGCAAAAGAAACAGATATTGTTTAAAAAAACAAAACAATGAAACATTACTGTTTTCTGTTGGAACATTTGCTATAGGAAGGAACTATTCTATCTTCACTTACAAAAAATCATTTTACCACCAAAACTGAAGCAGCAAAAAGCAAGGATAAGGAATCTAATATCAGCTTTGTTATCAAGTACTTTCCTTTCTATGAGTCACTACATCATTCACATCTTTGAGATGAAAAGAAGCATGGGTAAGTCACAGAGACAAGTTATTCACAAATTCATGTTTATTACTACAAGAAAGGCTATACTTCTATTCTTCCCTAATTGGTTCGCTATTTCACTACCATAGAAACTATTCCAAATATTCTTTGCATAAACCTCTTCTATTTCCTCCTCCCCTGACCCATCATTTTACTAAGCAAACTGATTATTTGATGTTAAGTTCCCATTTCTCTTCTTTTCAAAGCCTTCTGACATTATACCCAACTCTCTACTCCTTTTCCCCAGTTTGACAATAAGATAGTCCTTTTCCCTGGCAAAGCCAACCCCTCTAGATTTGTTCTTGATTAACTGCAATCTCAATCATATCCCCACCCTCTCAAATCTTCAATCTTTTTATCTACTGGTTTCTTCACTACTGCTTTCAAGCAGTGCTAATAAGTCTCTATAATTCTTAAAATAACCTTTGCTGGACCCTACTAAGTCCTCAAGCTATCATTTTTATCATCATCTTTCTTAGACAAGTTTTCAATCTCCCTCTTCCTCCCAGTAAATATTTTTTAAAAAGCTCTATATACTCCCTATATAGTATATGTCCTGGAGATACGCCATACTCAACATATTCAAAACTATGCTCTTCACAATACTTTCCTCTTTCTGTAGAAGATACCAACATTCTTTTAGTCTCTCAGGTTTTTAATAGGTATCACACTGGATAACATTCTCTATTACTCTGTATATCTAACTAGTTGTCAAATCTGGACATTTCTAGCTCCATAACATCTTCTGATGTCCTCGTCTCTACTCACTAGATGTCACTTTAATTCACCCTCATCACCTCAGGGAGATTATTCCAAGAGCCTTCTCAAATCTCTTTTAATTGCAGTCCATCCTATACTGCTGGGAGTTCAGCACAAACCTGACCACATAACTCATCTACTCAACCATCTCTTGTAGTTCCTCACTATCTCTAGATTCAAATATAAAAAAAATATGTTTAGTTTTTAAAGCCCTTCACAAAGTAACCTTAACTTATCTTTCTGGACTAACTAACTGTACTTTACTCCCTTTTCTGAATTTTAAGATCCAGCCAAAATTGCCTTCTCTGTTTCTCACAAGACAACATTGCATTACCCTTTCCTTGGTAACCACTATTCTCTTTCCTGGAACTCGCCCACTCCTGATCTCACAAAAGTTCTTCAAAATGTAGCTCATCTCCCACTTTCCACATTAAACTACTAATGTACTTTCCCAAGCTACCTTGTATTTAACCACTTCCTATTTATTATCTTTATTTATTCTGTATATACTTATATAAATACTTGTATCATCTATTGGATTGTAAAATTAGTAGGGATTCTCTCTTTCTTTTTTGTATTTATATCCCCAGTGAATAAATAAGTGAATTTTAAGAACCATTTATTAAAGGATTACTATATTCCAAGTACTATAAAAAGTCCTGGAGATACAAATTGAAAAGGCAGTCCCTGCTCCTAAAGAACCCAATGTGATAAAGGAAACAAGACACACAAAGTTTCAGCTTCAAATCAAATGGAAAGGTCCCATGGTGTTTTGGGTACAACAGAAAAAGCACTTAACTAATGTCTCCTCTTTAATGCCATTTCTACCAATAAAATTACATCAGTTTCAACTGTTAAATTATTTGATAATGTCAAGGACTTTGGAAGCAAGAACTTTCTTTTTTGGGTCTTCAGTAGTTGCACATATATTACCAGTAGAAAAGACCTATTATAGAATAATGAAAGTTTATTGATTCTGTATGATGAAGGGGATAAATCTAACCTCTAATACATCTTCCAGTGCCAAGAGTCTATATTTCATTCATTTGTAAAACATTTATGAAGGATCCTAAATCTTTGAAGAATTTCCAGTCAAGTAGTTTTATACTCAACCTTGCTTAAGCTTTTCTTTCTTTTTTTATTATAGCTTTTTATATACAAGACATGTGTACGGGTAATTTTTCAACATTGACCCTTGCAAAAACTTGTTTCAACTTTTCTCCTCTTTCCCTCCATCCCCTCCCCTAGATAGCAGGTAGACCCACACATGTTAAATATGTTAAAGCATATGTTAAATACAATATATGTATACATATTTATACAATTATCTTGTTATACAAGAAAGATTGGATTTAGAAAGAAGGTAAAAATAACCTGAGAAGAACAATCAAAAATGCAAGCAAACAATAACATGGAAATGTTATGTTGTGGTTCTAGTGTTCTTTACAGATCAATTGAAACTGATTTGGATTCTCTCATTGTTGAAGAGAGCCATGTCCATCAGAATTGATCACCACAGAGTATTGTTGTTCTGCTAACTTCCCTTAGCATCAGTTCATGTATATCTCTTCAAGCCTCTCTGTATTCATCCTGCTGGTCATCTCTTATAAAACAATAATATCCCATAACATTCATATACCACAATTTATTCAACCATTCTCCAATCGATGGGCATCCATTCAATTTCCAGTTTCTAGCCACTGTGAAAAGGGCTGCCACAAATATTTCTGCACATACAGGTCCCTTACCCTTCTTAAGATCTCTTTGGGGTATAAGCCCAGTAGAAACACTGCTGGGTCAAAGGGTATGCACAGTTTGATAACTTTTTGAGCATAGTTCCAAATTGCTCTCCAGAATGGTTGGATCCCTTCACAATTCCACCAATGCATCAGTGTCCCAGTTTTCCCGCATCCCCTCCAACAATCATCATTATCTTTTCCTGTCATTTTAGCCAATCTGACAGGTGTGTAGTGGTATCTTAGAGTTGTCTTAATTTGCATTTCTCTGATTAATAATGACTTGGAGCATCTTTTCACGACTAGAAATAGTTTCATTTTCTTCATCTGAAAATTGTTTGTTCATATCCTTTGACCATTTATCAACTGGAGAATGGCTTGATTTCTACTAGAGTCCATTCTCTATATACTTGCTTAAGCTTTTCAACAAAAGATAAGTAAAAACTAGAAAGTGGATGAACTTCAGTACTTTCAATTTCAAGGAAGGGGACAAAATTGTCTATATACTCACTTGGCTCTTCTCTCCTCCTGCATCTGGGGTTTGGTCCTTTGTGCCTTATCACCCATTCGCGTGCCCTCAAGTTTTCCCACCAGCGAAAGTACTTCTCCCGTTGGTTCATCTCGTCTCGTTCGGTCAATGAGAGACCGGTCAGCTTGAAGGACAAGGTTGGAGTTCTGGAATAATCACAATATTACAAAGCTAGAAAAAGAGTGGGATGTAGCACAAGTAGCCTCAATTCCGGCAAACATTTCCCTTTACCCAGATGCTGATCCTTGAGAATAAACATGTACTGACTTCATATGCATAAAGGGTATGATATTGCTTGTTTTATCAACAGGTGGGCCAGAGTCGAGGAAAAAAATGTGCAACTCAAAAACAATTTTTTTTAAATGCTGTTAAAAAGATTAGTGAAAACTTTCTAAAAAAGAGAATAATTTGAACACTTCTACCTGAGCATTTCGTAAAATACATACAGATCCGGCACTCGCTGGCCCGAGCCACCTGTTTTGCTATAATGAGCCGAATAAGCGCATTTTCCATACTTGGGAATGCCCATTGAAAACAGCATCTTACCTAAGCACACAACAGCTAAGCGCGGAGGTGTGTCTGGCGGCCGGAGACATTACTAATTAACGGGGCTTTCTCTCTCCGTCCCATCCCTCCGTCCCCGCCTTCCCTTCTTTTCCCCACCCGCACTTCAAGATGTGCGGGTCTCCCTAAGTCTCCAAGCTCGGTCTCCCGTCTCAGGGAATCCTTTCCCAACTCTCGGGCGGGCGGCCCACTCCAAAGCCGCCTCCCCGCCTTGCCCTCCTCCCTCCTCCTCCTCAGGTTTTCCAAGTCCCGGAGAGATTCCTCCCCGCCCCCTCTCCCCCCCCTCCCCCCTCCCCCAGGCCGAGCGGGCCCCGACACTCACAGCCTTGTACTCGTACTGCAGGCTCCGGGCAGTCACATCCGCCATGGCGGCGCCCGCTCAAGCGCCCCGGCTGAGGCCCCGAGGCGCGAACCTATCCTCCCAAAGCCCTGCTTTCCTTGGGCTACGCTCTTCCCGGACGAGGCACACACCACAGAAACGCTGGACAGAAGCGGGGAAGGAAGGAAGCAGGGAGCCCAAGCTGCTCCCTTCCGGTTCCAGGTTACTCGGCGCCCTCAGAGGGTGGGAGGGAGAAAACGCGCATGTGCACGAAGTCGCAAGGCTTAAGAGCCCGAGAAGCCAACAACAGGGATCCTTTTATTTCGCGCGAGAGTCACGTGTCCGGATGGTCGTCAGCGGCAGTCGTGCAGTCCTGCGCGGTCGCGGCTCGGGAGCCTCGTTTATGCCGCCATGAATAGCGTGCCAGTACGCATGTGCGGTATAGCCTCGACGAGGTCCTGGTAGGTTAAAATGTATTGAATGCTGCTCTGTTCTTTCCCCACGGAGGTAAATCTAAAATAAACGTATAAATAAAAACATCTTGCCATAAAAAAAGACCGACATCATAAACTTTTCCACAAATGGGCGGGGGATACACACAAGGGATAAAAAGTGGTTAGAGAAATCCTGGAATTAGGAAAATCTCAGCCCCTATTCTAAATATTCTTAAAATTCGAATTCTTAATGATCCTAAAATTGGAATTCAAATTCTTAATAATCCTGAAATTAGAATTCAAATTCTTAATAATCCTGAAATTAGAATTCAAATTCTTAATAATCCTAAAATTAGAATTCAAATTCTTAATAATCCTGAAATTAGAATTCAGATTCTTAATAATCCTGAAATTAGAATTCGGATTCTTAATAATCCTGAAATTAGAATTCAAATTCTTAATAATCCTAAAATTAGAATTCGGATTCTTAATAATCCTGAAATTAGAATTCGGATTCTTAATAATCCTAAAATTAGAATTCAAATTCTTAATAATCCTAAAATTAGAATTCGGATTCTTAATAATCCTGAAATTAGAATTCAAATTCTTAATAATCCTAAAATTAGAATTCAGATTCTTAATAATCCTAAAATTAGAATTCGGATTCTTAATAATCCTGAAATTAAAATTCGGATTCTTAATAATCCTGAAATTAGAATTCAGATTCTTAATAATCCTGAAATTAGAATTCAAATTCTTAATAATCCTAAAATTAGAATTCAGATTCTTAATAATCCTGAAATTAGAATTCGGATTCTTAATAATCCTGAAATTAAAATTCAAATTCTTAATAATCCTGAATTAAATTAGATTCAAAATCCTGAAATTAGAATTCAAATTCTTAATAATCCTAAAATTAGAATTCAGATTCTTAATAATCCTAAAATTAGAATTCGGATTCTTAATAATCCTGAAATTAAAATTCGGATTCTTAATAATCCTGAAATTAGAATTCAAATTCTTAATAATCCTGAAATTAGAATTCAAATTCTTAATAATCCTAAAATTAAATTGTTAATAACCTAAATTAAAATTCTTAATAATCCAAATTAAATTAAAATTAAATTCAAATTCTTAATAATCCAAAATTAGAATTCAGATTCTTAATAATCCTGAAATTAAATTCGGATTCTTAATAATCCTGAAATTAAAATTCGGATTCTTAATAATCCTGAAATTTAATTCAATCTTAATAATCCTGAAATTAGAATTCAATTTTAATCCTGAAATTAGAATTGATTCTTAATAATCCTGAAATTAAATTCAATTCATAATCCCTAAATTTAAATTGATTCTTAATAATCCTAAATTAAATTAAATTTTAATAAAATTAGAATTCAAATTCTTAATAATCCTAAAATTAGAATTCAAATTCTTAATAATCCTGAAATTAAAATTCAAATTCTTAATAATCCTGAAATTAGAATTCAAATTCTTAATAATCCTGAAATTAGAATTCGGATTCTTAATAATCCTGAAATTAAAATTCAAATTCTTAATAATCCTGAAATTAGAATTCAAATTCTTAATAATCCTAAAATTAGAATTCGGATTCTTAATAATCCTGAAATTAGAATTCGAATTCATAATAATCCTGAAATTAAAATTCGAATTCTTAATAATCCTGAAATTAGAATTCAAATTCTTAATAATCCTGAAATTAGAATTCGGATTCTTAATAATCCTGAAATTAAAATTCGAATTCTTAATGATCCTGAAATTAGAATTCAGATTCTTAATGATCCTGAAATTAGAATTCGGATTCTTAATGATCCTGAAATTAGAATTCGGATTCTTAATGATCCTAAAGTTAGAATTCGGATTCTTAATGATCCTAAAGTTAAAATTCGGATTCTTAATGATCCTAAAATTAAAATTCGGATTCTTAATGATCCTAAAATTATAATTCGGATTCTTAATAATCCTAAAATTAGAATTCGTATTCTTAATAATCCTAAAATTAAAATTAAAATTCTTAATAATCCTAAAATTAAAATTCGAATTCTTAATAATCCTGAAATTGAAATTATGCCTCAAATGGTACACGTTGAAATTATGTCTTGAATCATCCTAGTCTTAACAGACTGCAATCTTAGGAACTTAATTAAGAGATCAGTCTAATAATATTTAGTCTTAATAACATGAGAGTAATAAAAGAATCCAGCTCTGAGCAATGATTAATAAAACTTGCTGATTAATGTTGAATCTTATGGGATTGTAATTGGTATTCTGAGTTTGTTTCCAGTTATAATCATCAAGAAATGCCATTAATCCAAGGATCCATAATTACAGCTGCCCTATGGGAGTAATATATGGAAACTATGAATGGTTAAGTTTTGTTTCAGGGAAAAGTCAGGAGAATGATTTTCCCCGAGTAACATTTCCTATTGAATAAAAAAATTTCCCACCTGGCTAATTTTGAGCCTAGCTGTGATATTCTGTTAATACGATTATCTACCCATATGACTTCTGCCTAGAATTTACACAAAGCTAGGGGAAAATTTTCCCCTTGTTATAGCTACATTCCTCTTTTTTCCTTTTATGACAAATATCTATAAATATGCCAGTGATCAGCAGAAGATATATAAATTTTTATCTGAGACTAATGCTGGAACATATCTAAGTCACTATATTAAGATACAAGTATATAAAATCTAAATTATTCAGCCTGAAGTGACAGACCTTTCCATATCCTAAAAAACGAAGTGGATGAGTACTTGGACTTGTCTGCCAGATAGATAGTACTTATATATTTGTGTATAATAATAATAATAATATATGTATATTAATGTATAATTTTATAATAATAAACTTGGATATAGAAGATACTCTAAAATACAAACAAATTCGCAAGAATTTGTTTACCTTAAATATGCCCTCTTCTTGAGAGAGGATTTAAGAGAAAAGTCTATATGGGTATAATATCTAGTCCATTTGAACATGGTTATGGTCAAAGTATAGACCCCTCCCTCCCCCTCTCCTTCTTTCCTTTTCTTTCCCTCTCCCTCTCCCTCGCTTTCTCCTTTATGTTGTCCTCTCCTTCTCCTTCTTCCTCTTCCCCTCTCTCTCCCTTTTCCCATCCTTCTTCCCCTCTCTCTCCTCTTTCTCTCCCCCTCCTTCTCCATCTTCCACCCTAATCCCTCTCTCCCTTCCTTTCTTTTTCCTTCCCCCCCCCCCCGCCTATCTCTCCCTCTCTCCCCATCCCTCTCTTTCATAATAAAACACAAGCCTCACAATTAAGTCCTTGATGAAAAATTTTTTTTTTAGTACTTTCAGGTCTTGTTGTATCTTGGTGGTTTTGCAAGGATGAGTGTGGTAAAATATTAATGCATGTATTTTGAAAATAAAAAGCTATTATGAAAAAAGTAAAGTTGAATATTATATTTATATGTTGCTTGTTGAAAGCTCATGATGTGGAAGATGCATCAGTAGAGAATTAGGAGTGCTTAGAGGAGAAACAGGAGAGAACAGTGCCATGAAAACCCAGAGAAAAGAGTATCCAGGAAGAGTCATTGACAGTGTCAAATGAAGCAACAGCTTGAGTAGAAGACTGAACAATGACCATCAAATTTGACTTTCAAGAGAGCATTGGGGGGTAGCTAGGTGCTGCAGTGGATAGAGCAGTGGAGGACCTGAGTTCAAATCTAATCTTAGACACTTAACACTTCCTGGCTGTGTGACCCTGGACAAGTCATTTAAGAGAGAGAGCGCATGGGTCACTTTGAGGGAATAATTTAGTCCATTAATAGTCAAAAGACAGAGAGCAAAAGATTGAGGGGTGACAGAAGTAGAAGCAGAAAATATAGGTAGATTGTTCAAAGACCTGGACCAAAAAAAGGTAGGAGAGAGAGAAAGTAATAGCTTGAGGAAATAGTGTCTTGTGAAGGTTTGGGATGAGACTTGGGCATATTTAAGTTCATTAAGTAAAGCTCTAGTAGATACGGAGAGGATAAAGATTTAAGAGAGAATATATCTAGCCATATGAATATATGCTCCAAGTCATTATTAATCAGAGAAATGCAAATTAAGACAACTCTTAGATACCACTACACACCTGTCAGATTGGCTGGAATGACAGGGAAAGAGGGAATGTTGGAGGGGTTGTGGGAAAACAAGGACACTGATACATTGTTGGTGGAATTGTGAATACATCCAGCCGTTCTGGAGAGCAATTTGGAACTATGCTCAAAAAGTTATCAAACTGTGCATACCCTTTGACCCAGCAGTGTTAATACTGGGCTTATATCCCAAAGAGATCATAAAGAAGGGAAAGGGACCAGTATGTGCCAAAATGTTTGTGGCAGCCCTGTTTGTAGTGGCCAGAAACTGGAAACTGAATGGATGCCCATCAATTGGAGAATGGCTGAATAAATTGTGGTATATGAATGTTATGGAATATTATTGTTCTGTAAGAAATGACCAGCAGGATGGTTTCAGAAAGGCCTGGAGAGACTTACATGGATTGATGCTGAGTGAAATGAGCAGAACTAGGAGATCATTGTATACTTCAACAACAATACTATATGAGGATCAATTCTGATGGACGTGGCCCTCTTCAACAATGAGATGAACCAAATAAGCTCCAATAGAGCAATAATGAATGAGCTACACCCAGCGAAAGAATTCTGGGAGATGACTATGAATCACTACATAGAATTCCCAATCCCTCTATATTTGTCCTTCTGCATTTTTGATTTCCTTCACAGGCTAATTGTACAATATTTCAAAGTCCGATTCTTTTTGTACAGCAAAATAACTGTTTGGACATGTATACTTATATTGTATTTAATTTATACTTTAACATATTTAACATGTATTAATCAACCTGCCATCTGGGGGAAGGGGAGGTGAAGGAGGGTAAAAGTTGGAACAAAAGGTTTTGCAATTGTCAATGCTGAAAAATTACCCATGCATATACCTTGTAAATAAAAAGTTATAATTTAAAAAAAAAGAGAGAATATATCTAACCACAAGGTGGAGCTTGTGAGTAGAAACAGTTATCCCCAGGAGCTAACACCCAGGTTGAGTTGACATATACAATTCCAACTAGTTCCCTGGAACTAGAAATTTTGGCTTTTAACCAAGAGTGAGGGGGGCGCTATTAGAGAGTAGGAGGGGAACTAGGCATTTAAAACTTCCCAGGCTAAAAACAGTTATTCTGTTCCAATCCATAGACTTTCTGAATTTGTGGTATTTGTTATCTTTATTGGCACCAGGGTGGTGCTTTCTCTTGCTCTCTTTCCCTTCCTTGCCGTTCCTTCCCCTGCATTTCACTTAACAAAAAAAGTATTTCCCATCTCTAAAAAGTGGAATCTTTTCTTTCTTTCTTTTGTAATTTATCCAATAACTATAGGAAATAGTTTGAGTTTGCTGGCCAAAGAAATTTATCATAGTTTTATCAAAATAAACATTTAGGGGGAAAACATACACACAAATACATAAGCTACTGACTGAAGCTCAAAAAGCCTAGAAGAGAACAATGGAAACAGGAAGTGAATGGTCAGGAAATAAATGGGAAATAGGTTCTCTTCCTCTCCACCCCCACCTCCCACCACTATATATATCTTTTGTGGATGAGAAGGAGAAGGAGAATATAGTGGGTCAGATTTTTCAAATCTCACCAGCCTGGTCCCACCATTTTTACATGCTTGTGCTCATGCTGTCCTTGGCTCATCCGTGACTTCCATCAGGCCATCTTGATTTCTCAATCCTGATCTTCCACAAAGCATTTGAGATTACTTTTATACTTTGTAGGTTGATAAGGTGTCTTCAGTGACTTCCCCTTATGTTGTCACCCACTATGGTTTCTCTAAATTATTCATTAACATTCAAAGTCAGGGGTTTTGACTCCAGGAATTTAAGGAAGGTGGGTAAATATCATTGTCCACAGGCACTGTCCCTCCTCTGTGCCAGAAATTCTGTAGTCCTTTGCAAAATTGCCTGCAGCATGTTGAAATGTGTATATATTTATATTATATACACACACATTATATACACACACATTATATACACAATATATATATATATATATATATATATATATATATATACACACATATAGACCTCACAAATATCAAAAGAAATTTGTTGTTCAGTTGTGTCTGATTCTGTTTCCCCATGGTCATAGTACTTTTCTATCCTCCACCATTTCCAGAAGTCTGTCCAAGCACACATTCATTGCTTTTCATGATACTATCTATCCTTTTCATCCTCTGCCATCCCCTTTCTCCTTTTGCCTTTAATACCTCTCAACATCAAGTCTTTTCCAATGAATCTGTTCTTCTCATTGTGTAGCCAATGTATTTTAGTTTCACCATCAATATTTTTCCTTCCAATGAGTAGTCTGATTTATTTTCTTTAAGTTTTGATTGATTTGAGTTACAAGTGACTCAAAAGTTGCCTTCAGTACCACAATCCAAAAATGATGATTCTATAGCACTCAGCTTTCTAACTCTCATAGCTATGTTACTGCTGAAAAAACCATAGCTTTGATTATATGAACCTTTGTTACCAAGATGATGTCCCTGCTTTTTAGTAAGCTGTCCAGATATGTCATAACTTTCCTTCCAAAGAAAATGTTTAAGCTTCATAACTGCAATTATGATGTTCAAAGATCTTTGAACCTAGGAATATAAAAGCTAACACTGCTTCCTTTTCTTCTTATATTTGCCAGGAATTGATGGGACGTGTTGCCAAGATCTTAGGTTTTTTTGATGTTAAGCTTCAAGCTAAATTCTTTCACTCTCACCAAGAGGCTTCTTAACCCTTCTTCATTCTCTGTCATCAGAGTGACATTATCTGCACAATTGAGATTGTTGATATTTTTTCCCAACAACCTTAATTCTGGCTGTTGATTCATCCATCCAGGCATTTCACAAGGATGTACTTTACATATAAGTTAAATAAATAAGATGACAATATATAATCCTGAACTCTTAACTCTTTTCCCAATATTAAACCAATTGATTGTTCCATGTCCAGTTCTTACTGTTGCTTTTTGACCCATAAAAAGGTTCCTCAAGAGATAAATAAGATGATCCAGTATTCTCATCTATTTGAAGACTTGTTACATTTTCTTGTGATCAAAAGAAACAATCAACATTTAGAATAACAACAATTATTATCTCACAGATAATAAGTCTACTGCAAGAAAATCCTTGGAATGAACACAGTGAATTTGGTCTCTCACTTCATTTGTTCTGAATTTTAGTTCCTTCTCAACCCCTGTATTCCTGACTTTGTTCATCAATATTTAAATTTTTAAAGTTCTGATAAAACCTGATTGTCTCCAACCAACTTTTTATCCTCAGTAAGTGACTTGATTTTTGTCTTTCTTCCTTATTCTGATTTATTCTCTTAATCTGATCTTAGATAGTTAGGTATGTCCCTGTTAAGATGGCTTACTTGGTTCTAATTGCCTTTACTAAGATATTCTAGGTCCAGTTTCAGATCAGTTCATTTCTGAAACTGTACCATCTTTTGTTTTCAATTACACTACTAGTTTCTAATTCTCAATCTTTGTAAATATGTATTCTGATATTTCTTATTATCCTTATGATTGCTCACAGAGAGGTGAACAAAATAAAAGGCAAGGAAAAAGGGAAAATAAAATTGAAAGAGAGAGACCAAAATCTAAAGAAACATAGATAGGGAGATGGAAGAGAGAAGAGATAGCATAGGAGGGCTGGGAAGTTCAATAAAGTTCTGAAGTAAATGTGGAATGTTAGAATCTAAATTAAACAATTCTCCTACATTTAAGTGGAGACTTTGGATATGGGCACAGAATAAGTTATTGCTACTCTTGGCTCTGTTAATCAGTTCTCCAGATGTTTATAAACAATGCTTGTTCACTGGAAAATGGCTTCCTCCTTTCCCCTTCAAAATATAAAGTTGTTTTTCCTCTGGAATTGTATGTGGAGTAGTTTTCCTTTGGAACTTCAGAGAGAATATTCAATTCAAAAGGCATTTTACTAACTCTTTACTTTGGACCAGGCATTGCATTGGGTATCAGAGAGATAAAAACCAAATGAAATGGTTCCTGGCCTCAAGGAGCTTATATTTGACTGAGGGAAACAACACGTACACATGATATAAAAGTCACATTGGCTGGTGAGTGCCCTTCTCTTACAAGGGGCTCCTTCAATTGTAGGAAGGTCTGATTCCAAAGAGAATTGGCCATTGGGACCCATTTAATAGTCTTTAAAAGGAGAGAACAAAATATTTACCCCTCTATCTATAATCCTCTAACCTCCTGTCCTCTTTTCTTATCCTCATATATCAACCTTATCCCTCTGATGTTCCTATTAAATTCCTCCCTATCTTTTCACTGTGCATTTCAGAGTACCTGTTCTGTTGTTAACAAAGTGCCTCCATATTAAACCTGTTTCCTGAAATTACTTTGCTAATTACTTACTCGGGATTTACTTATTTAATAGGAGATTGGATTGAATTGCTTTTTATGAAACATGTAGAGGAATGGGTCCTATAGCATGATCCCTCCCTTATATTCTGTGGCTCCTTGCTGAAGGATGCATGCTTTGAATGGAAGGATGCCCCAATTCCTCATTGGCTGTTGTGACTGCCTTTCCTAGATTTTACCAATCTTTCCCACTTTAGTACCAATATAAAACAGTTGTTCCCATAGAGAGGAGAACTTTTATTGCTCCACTTGTCTTTACTACAACAATTAACAATAATAATAATCATTAATTTTGTAGTTCTTCATTCGGAGTTTGCAAAGCACTTTACATAAATTATGGCATTTGATCCTCACAAAAACCTCATAGGGCAAGTGTTATTATTATCCTTATTTTACAGACAGGAATGCTTGGCTAATCTTAAAATTCTTTTTTTTTTTATTACAGAGGTTACCTAGTCCAGGTTTCTTATTTTACAGATGAGGAAACTGAGAATTTGAAGAAGTTAAGCAAGTTACAGGGTAGCAGAACCATGATTTACATTTTATTGTATATACTCTTTTCTTTATCTTTTCTCAGTTCATGTAAGTCTTTCTATACTCTTTATTTACCATATTATTTTTTCTTATAGCATAGTAATATTCCATTGCATTAATGTACCACAGTATGTTTAGACATTTTCCAATTGATGGGTATCTACTTTGTTTCTAGTTCTTTGCTACCAGAAAAAGTGCTACTATCAATATTTTGGTGAATCTGGTCACTTTCTTCTTATCTACAGTATAAAGTCACTAGTCTCGAATCTGAGTCAAAGGCTATAGACATTATAATCACTCTTGTTTGTTTGCATACTTTCAAGTTACATTCCAAAATAGTTGAATTGCTTTATAGCTTCTAGGACAATGTTATATATGGGTATCTGGCCCTCTGACTGTAAATCCAAGGATTATGACTCTAATCTTCTTCTTTCTATTCCCAATGCCTAGCACAGTCTCTGATATCTATTAAGTGCTTAAATGTTTATTTACTAGATGTATGATCTTGGGCAAACAATAACTTCCTTTGAGTTTCAGTGTCTTTGTCAGTATAATGGGAATAAGAATACTTGCTTTACCTATCCCACAGGATTATTTTGAGGAAAACACTCTGCAAACTATAAAAGTGAATGTTTTTAAAGGGATATACGTATGAGATATGACAACAAAGGCAGATAGTGGTAGAGAAATATAAAAGAGTGGCAAAATCTGAAAAGACTAGGGGTAAAGGCCAGTATAATGAGACTTATAATAAATTCTAGGACAACAAATAGTTTTGGGGGGTTATGGAGAAGACAAGAGGAATTAGGAAATGATAGTTACAAGATGTTTACCTTGTAGTAGATGACAAGAAAAATGATGAGCTGCTTAAATATTATTTCATTTCTTCATTTTTCTTCAATGAGTCTTTACTACCAGAATGGAAAAGACAAAAGAATAAGTAAGGAGAGATTCTAACCTAATTAAGTTCTTCATTTGGTCTACATTAATTACATTTCTGAATTCTGAAATAACCTGCAGATATGATTGTTGAATTGAAGTCTGTGGTTTCTGATGAGTCCTTCCAAGTAGTAGTGGTGTCTCAGGACTGGGGAGAAGCAAATAATATTCTGATCTTCAGAAATAGGAAGGGAAACATTTGAAAGTACAAGCCAGTAAATTTAATTTCAATTCCTGGTAGTGCTTTGTAACTAATTTAAAAAATAATTTTAAGGTCAGTGGTTAAGCTTTTCAATTCATAGGCTAGGAAATGGAGCTGTGATTTAATTGGTGTAGGAAACTTCAAGATCTCTACCTATGGATGTACCTTTTCTTTTTTCTTTGTTTTGGGCACACAGCAATACAACAAATGTGAATATTGATCACACAATATAATAATTGTAGTAGAACAACTAGTTTGGCTTGTAAAAGTTATTTTTCTAGTCTTGTTGTCCAAACACAGCTTATGAAAGAATAAAATAAAAGAATAAAATATATAAAAAGAGAGAAAAGTCTTGAATTAATTAATGAAAGGGCATTTATTAAGTGCTTACTATGTGCCAGATGGGTGGCTAAATGGTGCAATAGATAAAGCATCAGATTTGGAATCAGGAAAATCTAAGTTCAAATCCAGACTCAAACACTCACTAGCTCTGTGACTCTGGGCAAGTTACTTAAGCTGTATTTGTCTCAGTTCTTCATCGGTAAAATAAGGGCACACTGGAGAAGGAAATGGCAAACTAAACTCAATATCTTTGCCAAGAAAACCCCATAGACAAAAGCCCATAAGGTCACATAGAATTAGACACAAATGAACAATAACAACAACAACAATGTGCCAGGCATTGTGCTAAATACTGAGGATAAAAAGACAAACAAATAAGACAGTTCTTTCTCTTAAAAATTTGCAGTCTAATAAACGATGAAAACACACACACACAGAAGTGATGACAAGGGCAATTGTTTAGAAAGGGAAGTCACAGGGATGTTGATTTATGTTGTAGGGGAAATAATTGATTGATCTTTTCTAGGAATGGTACTATTGATCTGCTTATAGTTTTCAGAGCCAAACTTGGAAAGATAGGGAAGGTTTGGGGGTAGAAGGGGCAGGTAAGAGAGAAGGATACGTAGTATGGTATGATGACAGCAAGGTTATCTTCAATGGATCCCTATAGTGTGAAAGAATCTAAAGATAGAGATTTTGATTGAGCCCTCAATAAGCAGCATGTAGAGTCCCCCTCACAGAAATTTTATCCTAAGTTTAAGATACTCTAAGGGTCATCACTATCTCTACTGACATGTTTAGTTTTGCAAGCCAGCCAGTGGACACATTTGTTCACTGCTAGACATTTAATCAGATGACATAATAAATAAAGTAATAAGAAAGGATCTTTTTCACACATGCCCTGCACATATGGGGGATATTTTTCATAGATTTCTATACTACCAATGGGTGGACATGAGCACACATGACCAATGTGGAAGAAAAACAACCTACCTTTAGGTTTGGGTCAATCAATTAGAGACATTTTTATAATGTTTCTTCAATTAGCTGATAGTCACTGATAAACTAAGAAATATATTCTCTCTCAGATTTGTTAATAAAAAGATATTCTTTCCTAGTGTGGTGATACACATCTGTAATCTTAGCTACTGGGGAGGCTAATACTGCTGGATCTCTTGAGGTTGGGTGTTCTGATCTGCAGTGGGCTAAGCGGATCAAGTGTCCACATTTAATTCAACATTATTATGGAGATCTTCAGGGAACAGGTGGTAGCTAGGTTGTCTAAGGAAGAGAGACCCAGAGCAAGTTGGAAAATGGAAAAAAATTTTAAAAAGGAATTTCCTTTTATTGATCTAATTGATAGAGATTATGACTTTGGGGAATTTTATAAGCACTTAGTCTTAAAATAGTCTTGATTCAAGAGAGTATAGGAAAGTGTGGCTAAGGTACATGCATGGTCAGGACAATTCACACTTCTTATTCCTTTCCACCTCTTGGCCAAAAGTTGTTGATGTGCTCTGCTGATATCATTATAGTAACCCAAAGTTAACAGAAGGCCTCAGGCTAAGATGATATCTCTTCATTGGCTAATATCTTTCCAGTGTTTATTAGATATAATTCATATATTAAATACTATTGTTCAAGGAACAAAAACAGAAACAAAATATTCCCTCCCCTCAAGGAGCTTACATTTTACTGGAGGAGGTGAGACATAATACATGTGTATCAGTAAATAAGTAAGTTAAGAGCGATTGCACTGCAGTGTAATGTTGTTCTCTAAAATGTTATGTTCTCTGGGATCAGGTTTCTTGGAAGGCTTCTGGAGGCAGCTTTAGTTTTAGTTCAGTGTAATCACCCCAAATATAACCAGGAGTTAAAAGTCCAAATCTTTTATTGTTTCCTTCAAAATCTTGTCTCTTTTCCCGAGGCCAGGTAAGCTTTAATAGAGGTGTATCTCTCTCCTTGCTTCCTCTGGGAGCTCTGAGAGAGCCAGCTTCAGCCTCCAGGCAGCACAAAGGTGGAAAATGGAATGAATCTGTCTCCTCCTCTGAGAGCCTCTAGTGGGCTTCTGTGTATGGCCCTGAGAGCTTCTTGCTTATATGCTGTACACTGAGTACACATCAATCATTATATTACTGGGAAACCATTATTTGTTGTAGGATTAAATCAGTGCTAAACTAGATTTAATCACTGTCTCCTCAATTCCACTTACTTATTTAGCACTTTGTAAGAATCTTAACATTGTAGAATCAGAAAAGGCCTTAGATAAGAAGTGGTATCTGAGATGTGTTTTGAATGAAGCTAGAGAAGGATTTTATAAGACAGAATTAAGGAGAAGGACGGGCTATCTAAACATGGGGAGCCACTTGTGAAATGACCTAGAAGCAGGAAGAGGAATGTTATATATGGGGAATACTTAGCAGGCTGCTTAGAGAAAAGGTAAATAATAAGAAAAAAGACTGGAAGATGGGAGCCAGATTATGGAAAACTTGAATTCCAAATTCAGAGGGTTTTTTTCTTTTTAATTTTAAGGAATCATTGAACATTTTTGAGTGAAAAATGTTGCTTTAAAAATTTCAGTTGTGGAAACTAAATGTTCTATTAGAATTTATTGTTCTATAAGAAACAATCAACAAGATGATTTCAGAAAGGCCTGGAGAAACTTACATGAACTGATGCTAAGTGAAGTAAGTAGAAGCAAGAGATCATTTTACACAGCAACAATAAGATTATGTGATAATCAACAATAGCACCTTGTTCAGTGTGTGATTCAGGCCAATTCCAATACACTTATGATGGAGAGAGCCATCTGCATCCAGAAAGAGGACAATGAGGGCTGAATGTGGATCACAACATAGTGTTTTCACCTTTTTTATTGTTGTTTGCTTGCTTTTTTTTCTTTCTCATTTTTTCCCCTTTTCATCTGATTTTTCTTTGTGCAACCTGATAAATGTGGAAATATGTATAGGAGAATTGTTTAGCCTATATTGGATTACTTGCTGTCTAGAAGAGGAGGATGGGGAGAAAGGAGGGAGAAAAATTTGAAACACAAGATTTTACAAGGGTGAATGTTGACAACTACCTTTGCATGTATTTTGAAAACAAAAAAGCTATTATTGAAAAATAAATTAGAATTTCAGTTTGTCAGTTATGTAAAGGATGCATTGGAGAAGGGACAGACTATGAAGGAAGACTAGTTAGGAGGCTATAACAGTAGCACAGGCTAGAGAGAAATTAGGGCCTTAACTAGGTTGGTGGCTATGTGAGTGGAAGTAAGAGAATAGAAATTAGAGATGAAGAGTTAGAATCAACAAACTTGGCAGATGATTGAATATGGAGATTGAGAGAGAGGAAAGAATCAAAGTTAACTTCTAGGCTGAAAATCTGTATGACTCATACATGATCTATATTAAATTACCATTTTAGAAAGGGGGAGGGAAGGCAGGAGAAAATCTGAAACAATTTTTAAAACATGATTGTTAAAAATTATCTTTACATGTAATTAGAAGAAATACTACTAAAAAAATCTGGAGAGTGGTGTCATTAATAGAAATTAATAGAATTAACAGAAAAAATAAAGGAAGAATGGATTGAGGGAAGGGGAAAGAATATAACAAGTTCCATTTGGGACATGTTAACTTTGAGATGCATCTCTCATGTCCAGCAGGCAATTGGTAACACAGTACTAGAGTTTAGGAGATGATTATGGTCTAGATATGGATTTTAGAGTCATTTATATAAAGATAATTAAATCTTTAGGATTTAAGAAAAAAAAAAAGCTTCCCAGCTTATGTTCTAGAACAAACTCACTCCAGATTATCATGGCACAATATTAAATAGTCATCATGGATTTAGCGCTATATTAGGCATCTTTGAGAGGGCTACCAAAGAAACAGAAGGAAAAAACCTTGCTATTATAGATGTTACGGTCTTATTTGAATGTACAAAGTACAAATATCCAGAAAGTCCAATGAATATGGATTCAGGATTCACAATTTCAAACACCAGGTCAGGTGTGGTTAAGTGAATGTTAAATGTTTGGCCTAGGGTGGAATTACTGCTTCCTTCCAGTAATGTCCCACCTTCCTCCCACATTCCCCCTTGGCATTCTGTTGCTAGAAGGTTACTCTTTGAGGTGTCAGAAGGTGGGTTGTTGAAGTGAGTAAGTATTACTCAGCATCAGGAAGGGGGTGGATACATATTGCTGATCTTGTATGACACAAGTCTAACACTTGTGACTTATTTGAATTGTCTGCCTTGTAGAAGGGGTGGGAAAATAAGTAAAAGGTGTAAACCATTTGCTTTACTCTTATTATATACAATGGAAAAAATTAAGGACTATATTCAAATTACTGGTATTTTTAAATGTCTAAACACTTTAAAGTGAAAAATACCAGGAGATTTGAGATGCAGATCAGAGAGAGGAAGAATTTCCCCAAATTTTCTTTTTTCTTCTTTACCATTCACTCTCATGATTTTTTTCTTCTTCGGTAACAATAAACACTGACCAGTTAATTTATTTGTCTGAAATTGCCTCATTAGATTATTCTATCATAACCTTAAAAGGATTTTGAGACAGTTAGTATTCTTGTGAAACCTCTAAGTCACTCCTTCCCCTACCCCCACCAGTCAGACCAACTCTTTGTTACTAAAAGTGGTGTCAAAAAGTACTCATTCCTCTTTCTAACTTTTCTATTTCTTTTGAAAGTGCCACCATCTTTCTGGTTCTCTGTCTGTCTGTCCAGTTCTAACATCTCTGACACTTGTCTTCTCTCTACTCATACAGCCACTATTTTTGTTTGAATTCTTCTTAACTTTCACTTTGATTATTACAATATTTGATTTACCTGCTTCAAGTCTCTCCCATTTTCCTCATAGCTGCCAAATTGATATTCCTAATGCACAGATCTGGCCATGTACCATGTTATTTTTCTCCAGAAGCTCTAGAAGTTCCTTACAGTTTCTAGATAGAATAGAAATTCATCTGTCACTTAAGGGCCCTCACAAGTGTGTACACATTATCTCATGGCATTCTCCCCTACTTGTGCCTCTCCCTTATCCTGCAAAGATAAGTACTCTTTCCCACATTTGTGCTTTTGTTAGTAATGCCTAGTATTATGTCAGTGGTTCTCAAACTTTTTGATCTGAGAACTCATATTCCTAAAATTTATTGAGAACCCCAAAGAGCTTTTGTTTATGAGGATATCTGTGGATATTTACTGTATTATTATTTAAAATTGATAAAAATTTTAAAATATATATTAATTTAAAAATAACAATAATAAACCCATTGAATATAAACAGAAATAGCATTTTTGAGAAAACAACAATATTTTCTAAAACAAAATTAAGATAGGAGTCATTTTGTTTTTACATATTTTTCAAATATCTTTAATGTCTGACTTAATATAAAAGAACTTGATTCTCATATCTACTTCTATATCTAATCTATTTTAATCATTTGCTTTGGTTGAAATATGTCAATCTATAAACAGTTAATAAACAATTATAAAATTCCTACTATGTGGTGGGTACTTTTTTAATCCTAGGGTTACAAAAAAAAGCAAAAGAAAGTCTCTGTCCTCACAATCTAATCAGGGAGATAACAAGCAAATTTACACAATTTCTATAAAGAACAAGAGAAGAAAGCTACAAGGAGGGGTAGGGAAAAAAGCTTACTATAAAAGATGGAATTTTAGTTGGTATTCAAAGACAGGAGGTGAAGATGGAAAAGGAGAACTTTCTCATCAGGAGATACAGTCAGAGAAAATGCCTAGAACTTCAAGATGCTGTGTCTTGTTCATAGAATAGCCAGGAAGCCACTGGCAGGTAAGGACTAAGAAGACTGAGAAGGTAGGAGGGGGCTAGCTTATGATGAGCTTTGGATATTAGAGGATTTTGTACTGGATTCCAAATGTTATAGGGAGCCACTGGAGTTTATTGAGTATTAGCGTAACATGGTCAGACTTGCACTTTAAGAGTAGAGAGAGAGATTTAAGGAAGGCACATCCACCAGCACACTCTTGCAATGGTCCAGAAGTGAGGTGAGGGTGTGCACCAAAATGGTGGCAGTGTCAGAGGTGAGAAGGGGTGGGAAGAGGTATATTCAAAAGATTGCTCAAAGGATGTAGTTGGGAGAGTAATAAGTATTTTAATAGGCATACTCTAATGAGCAAATAACTTTTGGTAAATAAAAATAATTTTGACTTTGCAAAGTCAACGTGATTTTCCTGAAAGAGAATCAGGGCTCTCCAACACAATCCCTAGATCATACTTTGAGAACTCTTTAGTAGGTAATCTATATAAAACACATTTGTCTAAGCAAGCCTAGTTTGCCTAAAATGGAGGCACCCGGAGGGACCTTTGGAGCATGTCCATCCAGATTGTCTAACATGGAAGCTGTTATGTCCCACTCAAATGGGCAAGTATAACCGCCTTTGATTGGCTGTCTTAGTCTTTAAAACTGGCAAGGTTAAAAAGATTGCTAAAAAAAAAAGCCATTCTTTCTGCTATTCTCTTTATGGCTCAAAGGGTGAAGATCATAGTTCATCCACAGAAGGAGTACCATGAATTGAACTGGTGAGAAGTAAAATATTTCCTTCTCCTCCTCACTTTTAGGTTCCTGTAAGTAATCCTTACTGGACAGAAAAGTGAAGCTATGGTGATCTTTGAGCCAAGATTCTAGGTGAGATGGTATAGCCAGCTAGCCTGACTGCCTGGGATTTGAACTAGAGAGAAATTTTGGACTTGGAACTGGGAATGTGCTCTTTTCAGGGTTTCTTAAACTTTTCCCACTCATAACCTTTTTTCGCCTGAGAAATTTTTGTGTGACCTTAGGTATATTAGTACATAAAATAGGTATATGTTTACTGATAATAAATTATAACTTCATGATCCCCACATTCAGTTATGAGATCTCATATGGGGTCACAAAGAACAATTTAAGAAGCTGGATTCTATAGAAACTGAACTAACTGAGACTGAGATGCAAAGGAATGGGGATTTTCCCTCCAAATGTTGGGGGAATAAGTTTGTATATTTGTAATTACCTTTGAGTAAACATTTCCTCATAAAAACTAACTCAGACTGTGAGTGGTTAAATAGAATGGGGTACAACCATCCTCTACAATTAAGGAAACAATATTAATGGGGGCTGGAGTCATTTGCAGAGAGTTTAGGCAACTCCCAAATCTTGACACTAGGGGAGAACATTAGGGGAGGAGGGAACTATTAGGAGCTGGTTTCAGCATACTCCTGTAACTTCTCCTTCGAGGTTCATTAATCAAAATTTACCACCCAGTCAAGATTCTAGTAATTGTTATCTACTGACCCCTAGGACACTTTCTTTCCTTCTTCAGTGAGTTTGTTGCCCTGTTAACAATCTTTCTACCCCCAAGAAATCGTAAATTGAAGGGATTCTCATCAATTGGAAAATGGTTGAATAAGTTGTGGTATTTGAATGTAATGAGATACTATTGTTCTGTAAGAAATAATGAGGAGGCTGATTTCAAAAAAACCTGAAAAGCATGAATTGATGCTGAGTGAATTGAGAAGAACCAGGAGAACCTTGTATACAGTAACAGCAACGTTATGTGATGATCAATTATGATAATCTTAGCTCTTTTCAGCAATACAGTGATCTAAGACAATTCCAACAGACTTGTGATGACAAATGCCATTCACATCCAGAAAAAAAAAAACTATGGAGACTGAATGCATATCAGAGCATACTGTTTTCGCTTTTGTTGTTTTTCTTTATCATGGTTTTCCCTTTCTGTTTTGAATTTTCTTTCACAACATAACTAATATGGAAATATGTTTAAAATGATTGTACATGTATAACATATTAGCTTGTTTGCTGTCTTAGGGAGAGGGGAGGGAAGAAAAGGAGAAAGAAAACTTTGGAACTTCAAACCTTACAAAAAATCTATGTAACTGGGGAAAAGAAAATATTATTAGGTAAAAAAACAAAAAACAACCCTAAAACCTACGATCCTACTCTTTAAAAAACAAAGAATCAAAAAAAAACCAGTCTTTCTACCCAACTCTTAATTTCATGCTGGAGAATTCAAACATACATAAACTTGTAAAAATCTTAACTTCTTAGTTTCTCAATCTACTTAGTTCTCATGACTTAATCTTCTATTTCATCTCAATTTCAATCATATGCTCATACTCTTGATTTTGCCAATACCCACAAATGTTCTATATCCATGGTCACAAACCAGAATCAATTTTTCTGATCATAACTTTTAAAAATTCCCTCATTCTCTCTACCTTATACCCCCTCACTCTGTTCTTTTTGGTCACTGTGACCTACAATCCGTCCACCTCACATTTCTTTCCCAAACAATCATCCCTGCACTGTCTATACTCTCATTCCTTCCCTTTCTTGACCTCTTGGTGAATCAATTGAATTTGACATTTCCTTTATAAACAAGTGATTTGGTCTTCTATCCTATTAAAGATCTTCCTTGTCAAGCTCCAACCTTAGATTACTCCCATCATCTGCTATCTTCATTCCATTTCATGTGCTGTTAAAGAAGGCTGAAGAAAAATCAGAAAACTGCCCTGGTTTGGTCTACTGTAACCTTACATGAATATGATCTCAAATCAGTCTCTTTCATCTGCCCCATACACCACAGGAACTATTTCCAAACCTTGCCATCCCTCTTAAAGCTTCCTATTATTAGTCCCTGGACAGTAGGTCATACAGTACCACCACCCCCTTTTCATTCGTGCAATTAGATTTGCAGGAAAAAAAATGAGTTTAAAAAGAAAACTTTAAACCTTGAGGTCCCCTTCACATACCATTGTGACAGTATCCAGGTGCTTACCTCTCTAACTTCATCCCTGTCCAAAAACTACCCTGGGAATAGAATTATTGTCAAGGATGATCTCATGTCCTGCAGTTATGCCTTGTTATAGCCCCTATCTATCCAAGAATGGATACTCCACTGTCTAACAAGGCCTGAGCCACAATCTCTAAGCTGTAAATATTAAGTTAACTCCTTTCTCCCTGCCTTCTCTTTGAAGTAAAGATAACAAGAGCTGCAAGACTAATTGCACTCATGCTTCTATAGTTTACTTGCTAAAAAAATCTTATATAAATAGTGTGCCTCAGTTGCTCTGGACCAAAGATTTGGCAGTATATTCCCATTTTGGTCAGCTAGCGTAAACTCGCCATATTAAAGATTAAAAACAATCCATTCTTACTTCAGTTGCTCTGGTATTACACTATGACTCCATCTTTTCCCACTTTCGATCTGAAGACCTTTCTTAGAGACAGTTAATTGGTGCAGAACCTAGAGTACGGAATCTAGAGTGAGGAAACCTGAGTGCAATCTGCCTTAACTGTAAAATGGAATGGTAATAGCATCCTGTTTTGTTATGAGACTCAAATTAAATATTATGAAGCAGTTAGGAGCAGCTAGGTGCCTGAAATCAGGAGACTCATCTTCCTAAGTTCAAATCTGGCCTCAGATACTTCCTAGCTGTGTTATTCTGGGTAAGTCACTTAATCCTGTTTGCCTCAGTTTCTTCATCTATAAAATGAGTAGGAGAAGGATATGGCAAACCACTCCAATATCTTTGCCAAGAAAACCCCAAACGGGGTCACAAAAAGTCGGACAAGACTGAAAAATGACTGAACGTGAGACATTTATCAGAATGCCTGGTACATAGTCTTTGCTTAGTTTCCATCTTCCTCTCCTTCTTACTTTCATTCCTCTTCAGGCTACGTTCTAGACTCTCCTGATCTTTCTCTACAATCTCCAGAAACCTTTTCATCTCATCCTGAAAATTACTGCCTCCCTTGGACTTAAAACATTGGAAGCACTTTGTATTCCTATGGTCTTTCCCTCTAATTGACTGGTTTCTCCCAGAGCCACTTTTTAAGAAGGAGGTCCAGGTCAGCCAGGTAGTCATTCCTCTCCAGACTGTACTTCCAACCCTCCTGGACTTTCTTTTCAGTGTCCTTGTATGCCAGGGAACTTTATCTCCCCCTTCTCCCCTTTTCATCTACCTCAGAATGTAAGGTCCTTGAGGTCAGGGATTGTCTTTCTTTTCGTTTGCCCTGTGCCTAACACACATTTGTTACTTAGTCTTTTCAGTAATGTCTGATTCTTTGTGACCCCATTTGGGGTTTTCTTGATAAAGATACTGGAATGGTTTGCCATTTCCTTCTCCAGTTCATTTTACAGATGAGGAAACTGAGGCAAGCAGGGTTAAGTGACTTGCCCAGGAGTCACATAGTTGGTAAGCATCTAAAAGTAGGATTTGAACTCAGAACTTTCTGACCAGGCCTGACATTCTATCCACTGTGCCACCTAATTACTTTAGTAGGGGGCACACAGCACATAGTAGGTGTTTATTAAATGCTTGTTGACTTGATATCACTAAGAAAACAGTTAATTCTAGAAAGCCCCCCCCTTTCTATTTGGTCTCCCTGCCTTGAGTAGCTCTATTATCCTCTATGCATAAGTCTGACTCTGTTACCATCTTACTCAATAAATTCCAGTTTATTGACTTTATTAAATTTCCTATCATCCTGAGGAAAAAATATAAAATCCCATTTGATTTTTAACATCCTTCATAAACTGGCCCCTTCCTGCTTTTCTAATCTTCTGACACTCTTCTCCTGTATTCTACAACCAGAGACACAGCCTTTCTAAATGGTCCGACTCCATCCTTTCCTGCCCTTTCACTGGCTGATCCCATTCCCAGAATGCTTTTCCTCCTCATCTCTACTTATTAGTTTCCTTCAAAACTCACCTGAAAGCCTGCTTTCTGCAAGAGATTTTTCATGGTTCCTTCTATTGTTAGCCCCTTCCCTTTGAGATTGCCTTCTGTTTACACTGTATGGACACAGCTACTGGTATACTGTCTCCTTCGTTAGACTATGAGCTCCTTAAGAGCAGGGAATGGTTTTTTGCTCTTTGAATTCTTATTGCACAGTGTCTGGCATATATACTTAATAAGTGCTTGCCCACTAATGTCATCTTTGTACAGTTCTGCCTCACTTGTATCCAAATCATGAGCAAGTCAAGACATCATCCTAGTGATGTCATTGGTCCTTTTCAATAGAGAAACATGAACAATAATGACCCTTTCCAAGAGCAATGACAAAGTTGATTTACTTACTGTTGCAGAACTAGAAAGGGCCAGGGTAGAAAGGGCAGGTATGTAGTGGCTTTGCAGCTTGTGGAGAAAACTAAGGACAGGGGAAGAGTTGAGAAGGAAAGAAGTGAAGGGATCTGGAGTCAGGAGGCAGCCATCAATCAAGATGGGGGTGGGGAAAGATAAGACCAGCCCAGAGTGTAGAAAGATTAGGTCTTCCAGGGTTTGGTTTCTCAACAATCATGGCAATAGATGAGATACCTTTAGGTTGAAAAATAAAACAGATTTTGAACCTCAGAAGTGCCTTTTCAAGCCTTTTGTTCTCACTTTACTTTCTAGTATTCAGGCTATTGCCTAATGCTGCTGCTTTCTACTTCATAGAGTTATTTCTACATGATCCATTGTTCCTCTCACCAAACCAAATGCCTACTTCAGACCGAGTCTTTCCACACTGGACTATTAGCACTCTCCATCTCTATGACCAACATAAAGGGGCAGTGTTGGAGAGAGCAATAGGGGAAATCCCATTCAACCCAGATTTCCCAATTTTCCTGGATGTGGGCCATTGTTTGCAGCAAAGGGCACAGGAAATTACTGAATAACTGACTTGATTCAAGACTGTCCTGCTCCTCCTTATGATACATAAAAACAAACTGGTCAAATTTTCTATCATTCTCTGGGATTCCTTTTGCCTTGTTCCCATTACTAGAGTACACCTTTTTGGGCATTTCTCTTTGCTTTTTCTCAGAACAATAATGGTGACTGATAGTGGCTTGAGAAGGCCACTATTCTTGTACAAGCTTCTAATATTGAGAGATTAGATTTTAAATTCTCTAGTTGATATTCTCTCATCTAGTTTTCTAGTCAGGGAAGAGAGAATTACTATAAGGTTTCTGAATACTTTGGGAGTTGCTTCATGAGTAACCCCAAGTTTAATATTTCTTTAGTTTAAGAGGCATTTAGAAAGAGAAGATAAAAAGATTTCTAGATGCTACATGCTTCTTGGAGAAATAAGATAATCCATCTTTCCTGCCCAATGTTCTATTGGAAAATCAAAGACATTGAGTTCTGTGCACAGTGCACATCTGATGAAACTAAGTTTTCTTTCCAAAGTCACCAGGATCTCTGTCATTTTCAGAGTTTAGTTTTGGGAAGAAAGTTTAAGTGATATGTTCTGAGAAAGGTATGGTCATTGGTGCTTGGTCAATGGTCCAAGAAGAGCCCTTGATTTCTTGGGAATGCAATCAATTCCAACGCTCCTCAGGGGCTCTGTTTCATTGAGACCACAAATGATACTATTCCTCAGAAATTCCACTCCCTTTTTGACCAAAAGTGTTCCTCTCTGCCATTGAACTACAGTCAGAAGTGGGAATAGGCAATAGAATGAACAAATATCTAGTCCTGTATTCAGTGCTAGCAATAGAAGTCCCTTATAATCTCTTTCTGACTAGTTATAAGATCCTCTTAGGTTTTTTGGTTTGAGAATTCCCAAAGCTGCTGCTGCTTTTGTCACCACCACCTGTTCTCATCCCTGGTGTCTCATCCACATGAGCCCAACATGCCTGAAACAGTTCTTTCTTTCTTACCTCCTAATTGTCTTGAGCTGGATGAGTGTCTCATTCAACTTTGGTTGACTCTGTTACTCTAGAATTTGATTTAAAGACATTATTTTAAATTTTTTTGGAGGAGAATATTGGGAGAATTTTGCCAAGTACTTTCTCTACTACATCATCTTTGCTCCATCCCTGGAAGTCTATTTCAGCATAATTGGTTTTCTTTGTCATCCTATATATTATATTTCATGCATTTTAAAACATTATTCTGAGAAGGGCTCCATAAACTTTATCAGACTCTGCCAAAATGATCCATGTCACAAAATTGATTAAGAATTCTCATTTTTAGAGCAATTTGGAACTATGCTCAAAAAAGTTATCAAACTGTGCATACCCTTTGATCCAGGAGTGTTTCTAATGGGCTTATATCCCAAAGAGATCTTAAAGGAGGGAAAAGGACCCACATGTGCAAAAATGTTTGTGGCAGCCCTTTTTGTCGTGGCAAGGACTGGAAACTGAGTGGATGCCCATCAATTGGAGAATGTCTGAATAAATTGTGATACATGAATGTTATGGAATATAATTGTTCTGTAAGAAATGACCAGCAGGATGATTTCAGAGAGGCTGAAGAGACTTACATGAACTGATGCTAAGTGAAATGAGCAGAACCAAGAGATCATTATACATGGCAACAAGAAGACTATACCATGATCAGTTCTGATGGACATGGCTCTCTTCAACAATGAGATGATTCAAACCAATTCCACTTGTTCAGTGATGAAGAGAGCCATCCACACCCAGAGAGAGATTTGTGGGAAGTGAGTGTGGATCACAACATAGCATTCTAAATCTTTCTCTTGTTTTTTGCTTGCATTTTGTTTTCTTTTGCAGTTTTTTTCTTCCTTCTTGACTGATTTTTCTTGTGCAGCAAGATAACTGTATGAATATGTATACATATATTGGATTTAAAATATATTTTAACATATTTAATGTATTAGACTACCTGCCATCTAGGGGAAGAAATGGGAGGAAGGAGGGGAAAATTTGAAACAGAAAGTTTTGAAAAATTACCCATGCATATTAGTTTTAATTAAAAAAAAAGAATTCTCATTTTAGACATAGTCCCAATCCATTCATTCCTTGAGTCAAAGATGGGTAGGGTTCTATATTCACTAGCAGACAGTGGACACAACATCCACCCACTCCATCTCTATAGGTTGATTGTTCTCTATGTTTGCAATGTACACCCATGTTATCTCTGCCTTGTCAAATCCTTAGTTTCTTAATTCTTCATATTGAATGAAAATATATTTAAGGGCAGAGAGAGTAATGCAAACTCTACAAAGCAGAAATAAGTTGTGGCTCTATTGGGTGGGGTGATTCTGTTATCTTCTGAGAAAGGCTGATCTGAAGTAAGTGTAGTGGAGCTGGCAGTTTTTTATACCTATGGGATATGTTGTGAGGTCTGCCAAGGAGGGCCCCTGATCAAAGGATTATGATCTTCAAAGCTTGCTGCACATTCTTGAAATTCTGCTATTGGAGATTCATTCTTTTGATTGAAAACTTTTTAATCTTAAAAGTGAAGTAGCTTGGCACAGTGAAAAGAAAGCCTCATTGGGAAACCAGAAAAACCTGGTTTTAAATATTGCCTCCAATATAACCTGGCTGTTGTGATTCAAGTAACCTATGAGACTAGGAACTCTCATTCTAAGAAGAGAACACAATCTAGACTGGCAGAGGGAGTTTCCTTACCTGTTATCTCTACATACAAAATTGAATTAAAAAAAAAAAGTTTTATCAGCTAATTATTTATAAATGGCTTCAGAGGGAGTGTTTAGAGAGGGCCAGAATCTCTGATATGAGGGCTTGCCACACTCTTTTCAGGGACATTTATCCATCTTTGGTGTCTACCTTCATCCAGCTCTCACCAGTGGCTTCAAGAAGTTGTAGCATGAACAGCAGCCACACCCTGTAAACCTTTTCATCTGATGAACTACATCAGATTGAGGTTAACAAATTTATCGGTGAGTTAGGGGGATTTCTACCTTAAGCATGTGAAGACTTCTCCCTGTTGAAATGGGCAGATGAAGAGGAGGATTCTGGGAAGATGTTGGAATAGGTTGGTAAATTTCAAGCTCTTCCAATTTCTCCCACAAATAGAACAAATTTGTGCTTCAGGGTGAATAAAGATTCCTGAAAAATCAATAAGATTTGGAGCAGGACTGGGGTCCCCCAATATAACCCAAGAAGATCTGACGAACGGCCTCGGGCTGGGGATTAACCCACCTGAAGTACAAACACCTCAGAGTTAGCTCCACAGGAACATCAAGTGGGGAGCCCTGAGGCTAACTGGGTGTGGCTGAAACTTCAGGGGAACCACAGAGATTTTCCACTGTTTGTGAAGTTGGGATTTGAGTCCAGGAAGACTAAGTGAATCTTGGCTGATTGAGAACTCTGGGCCCATCTGTTTTCCTGAGACTCTTCTTGCCCTAGGCAAGAAGAAACCAGCCCCAGAGAGTGCAGAGGCTATGGGGAAGAGTAACTGAGGGCTACCAGCACTTGCATGAGGGTAGAACTCTTGATTTAGGGTCCACATCAGAGTGGAGAGCTGAAGGGAAGCTTGGGGCACCATCCCCCATCCCATAATTCATGGTGCTTACCCTAATACCTCTTATTTAAAAAAAAAAATGAATTGGCAAAGAAGAAAGAATTCCATCATTGAAAACATATTATGGGAATAGGGAAAACCAGGATTATGTTCAGAGGAATTTTAGTAAAAAAAAAAAAAAAAAAAATCCTTCAACCCCAAACAGCAATGTGAAATGTCTCCCTGCTCAGAGAATTTATAGAAGAACTCAAAAAATAATTCAAAAATCAAATGAGAGACATTGAGAAAAAGCTAAAAAAATAAAAATAAAAACCAAAACCATTCAAGAAAAACAAGACGCTTATGAAAAAAAGTTAACTAGAAAAAGAGGTACAAAGATGAAAATAATGCTTTGAAAATTAGAATTGGACAAGGGGAGGGCAGTGAAGCTATGAGAGACCAAGAAATAACAAAACAGATTATAAAGAACAAGGAAATAGAATAGGATGTGAAGCAGTTTATTTAAAAATCCCAACAGGTGTAGAGAATAGATCAAGAAGAGAAAATATGAGAATAATTGGAAGACCAGAAAGTTCTGACCAAAAAGAGAACCTTGACATAGTAATGCAGGAAATAATCCAAGAAAATTCTCTGGAAGTAATTGGACACCAGGGGAAAGTAGAAATAGAAAAAAAAATCCACTGATCATCATCTCAAAGAAATCTTGTGTGTAAAACAAATTTTGAAACCCCCAGATCAAAGAGAAAAATTTGCAAGAAACAAGAAAAAAAAATAATTCAAATGCACTAGAGTTATAATTAGAAATGTACAAGACTTAGCAGCAGCTACAATAAGAGAGAGCAGGTCCTGGAATCATATCTACCGACAATCAAAAGAACTAAGCCTGCAGCCAAAAAAATATCATATCCAGCAAAATTATCTATAATTCTGAATGAGAAAAAAATGGACATTCAATGAACTTGCAGATTTTCAGGACTTTCTACCAATCAAACCTGAACTTAACAAAAAATTAAACATAGCTAATATAAAAAGCCAATTTTAAGGAACTTAACATGGACAAATTATATATATATATATACATACATGTATATAAGATTCACATCAATAATAGGGTTGCTCAAAAGAAAGATTAACAGAGTTAAGAGTTAAGTATTATGCTATACAAATGAGGTGCAGAGGAAGAATAGACACAGAGGTATTGGAGGGGGGGAGGAGGGCTCATAGTTTTGAAAAACCTATTCACATCAGGAATGGGTTCAATAGGCGACACTACATATATACCATGAAGGGCATAGAACTTTCCACAACCTATAAAGAAATAAGGGGGGAGGGAGGGGCAGATGGAGAAGTCAAGGTGGAGGGGGTGGATGGGGGCAGGGTGAAGAAGACAAGGAAAGGATCCTTGAGTGGGAGGAGATTAAGTAATAGTAAGCCAAGTTATAGAACAGAATTTAATTAAAGAGGCAGCAGGAATAGGAAAGACATGTGTGTGTATGTGGGGTGGGTGTAGATGTGAGTGTGTGTATGTGTGAGGGTCTGTATATGTATGCATATGTCTATATATGGAATGGACAGATGAGAACAGTTTTTTCCAAAGGTAATGAAGACAGCTGAAACAGGCATTGTGGAGCACTTAGAGCTTGATCAGACATCAGACACCAAGGTGTCAAAGACACTGCATCCTTCATCACTGTCAGTTATCTTGATTTTTGTCTTGCTACTGGATTTCAATGCCTCAGGAAGAGAGAGACTTATGACTTTGTGTATCTCTGCCTCCTATAAATCCAATTCATGTGCAAATCACCACATCACCTTGTGAGGTCATTGATCCCCTTTGAAAATGAAGGATGAACAATGAACAAGGGAATGAACTTCAGAAGGAGAACCATTCAAGGTCATTAAAGTACATGAAATATTCAGCCTAATTCAACTGACATTTATTAAGTATCTAATGTACAAAGCATTGTTTCAGGTATAGTAGGTACCCAAAGACAAAACAAGGAGATAATCCCTAATCAAGATAGATAAGTATGAAAGGCACTTTACAAATTTTAAAATTTTACATAAATATCAATTGTCATAATTTCCATAAATAATTAATTGCCATTATTCCACTGGGAAGATATAATATGTAGGTAGAAAAGCAGTGGGAAAGAATCCTTGATTTGAAGCCATTCTCCAATTGATAAATGGTCAAAGGATATGAACAGACAATTTTCAGATGAAGAAACTGAAACTATTTCTAGTCATATGAAAAGATGCTCCAAGTCATTATTAATCACAGAAATGCAAATTTAGACATCTCTGAGATACTACTACACACCTGCCAGATTGGCTAGGATGACAGGAAAAGATAATGCTAAATGTTAGAGGGGATGCAGGAAAACCGAGACACTGATACATTGTTGGTGGAATTGTGAACGAATCTAACCATTCTGGAGAGCGATTTGGAACTATGCTCAAAAAGGTATCACACTATGCATACCCTTTAACCGAGCAGTGTTTCCACTGGGCTTATATCCCAAAGAGATCTTAAAGGAGGGGAAGGGACTCACATGTGCAAGAATGTTTGTGGCAGCCCTCTTTGTTGTGGCCAGAAACTGGAAACTGAGTGGATGCCCATCAATTGGAGAATGGCTGAATAAATTGTGGTGTATGAATTTATGGAATATTATTGTTCAGTAAGAAATGACCAGCAGGAGGATTTCAGAAAGGCCTGGAGAGACTTATATGAACTGATGCTGAGGGAAATGAGCAGAACCAGGAGATCATTATACACAACAACAACAATACTATATGATGATCAGTTCTAATGGACGTGGCTCTCTTTAACAATGAGATGAACCAAATCAGTTCAATTGTTCAGTCATGAAGAGAACCAGCTACATCCAGCGGAAGAACTCTGGGAAATGAGTGTGGACTACAACATAACATTTCCACTCCTTCTGTTATTGTTTGCATTTTTGTTTTCCTTCTCAAGTTATTTTTACCTTATTTCTAAGTCCGATTTTTCTAATGCAGCAAGATAACTGTATAAATATGTATTTATATATTGCATTTAACCTATACTTTAACATATTTATCATGTACTGGTTTACCTGCCATCTAGGGGAGGGAGTGGGGGGAAAGAGGGGAAAAGTTGGAACAAAAGGTTTTGCAATTGTCAATACTGAAAAATCACCCCTGCATATAACTTGTAAATAAAAAGCTATAATAATAATAATAAGAAGAAGAAGAAGAAGAAGAATCCTTGATTTGGATTCAAATCCCAGGCTCAGGAATTAAATCCCAGCTCTGCAAATTCTTACCTATTGCCTGTAGAATGAGGGATACTAGTCATACACCCCCAAATATTTCAAAGCCAGAAGGAAAGATACATATACACAAAAATATTTATAGCAGCAGTTATTATGGTAGCAATTGGGGAATGAGAGAATATGACATGTGAACTAATGGGATGTTAAGTCATAAGGAATGATGAATATGAAGAATTTAGGGAATCTTCAGAAGAATTATACGAACAGATACAAAATGAAATAAGCAAAATCAGGAGAATAATTTATACAGTGATCACAAAAATGTAAAGAAATATCACTTTAAGTGATTTTAGGACTCTGATCAATGAAATGATCAAATAAAATTTAAGAAACTAATAATGATGAGTGATTCCTGCCTCTTTTCCAACAAAAGAGGGACTGAAAGTGCTGAATCAAACATGTTTTAAGATATTGTCAACGTATTGATTTATTTTGCCTCATTCTACTTATTTGTTGGACATTTAGATGGCACAGTGAATAGAGCACCACTGAAGTCAGGAAGACTCATCTTCCTAAGTTCAAATTGTCCTCAGACACCAGATCCAATTAGTTACCAACTCTTTATGCCTTCACAGCATCCCTCTCTTCTGATCCTTTCTCTCTACTCCAGGCCTTCTTCATCATCTCTCACCCAACTTAATTGCAGTGGCTTCCTAAATTGGTTTCCTGGCCTCAAATATCTTTCCACGCTAGCCTATGCTCTACCCTGTTGCCAAAGTAATTTACTTCAACCATAAATATGACCATATTACTCTCCCTACTCAACCAACTCCAGTGGCTTCCTATTGTGTTTCAGATAAATCTGAATATCTCTTGTTTAGCTTTGTCTCAGATGTTAAAGGTTGTCACAACCCAGTTTCCATCTGTCTTTCTAGTTTCATTGCAAATCATTGTAGATCCATCTCTCTGTAATCTCCTAAACTGGCCTTTTTTATATGTACCTGTATTCCCTGTTCCTAGCACACTTTCTGGCACATAGTTGATATTTAATAAATAAATAAATAAATACTTGTTGATTGATTGGTAGAATAAGAAAATAAGAAGAGAAAGAGCATCAATACAACATTAAAAACACAGAAGAAAACAAAAATAAAAAGGGACACAAGACAACTTTGTTATTGCTTTATTAAAAATTAATATGAGTTAAAAAACAATTTAGCAGGAATGCAGTTTCATATTTAATTAAATTTCTCTTTTCTTCTTTGTATGTATCAAAGTATTTATGTTTAATTGTGTTCATAATAAAATATTCTAAAAGAAAACAAAATCATTGAAAAGGTATGCCAAAGAAAATAAAAAGAAGTGCAGAAAGGGGACATTTTATTCTTTTTTAAATTTAACGTGTTAAAATACTGTATGACATAGAAATTCATATTTTCAGATATAATCTCTTATTTTTTGTAAATAGAAATGTTCATGTTTGTTCATAGAATAAAAATGAAAAAAATTTAAAATGAAATGAGGTGCTAGAACTACATGATCACTTTCTGTTCTAAATCTATGATTCTAGATATAGACAAGATACTAACAATTCATTTATTTAGCTATATTAAAGCTATATATTAATTTGGTAGCAAAGTCTCCTGTCTTCTGGAGATTTATAGAATAACCATTATGTGAACATTTAAAAGTGTTCTCCACCATCAACACTTGGTTGTACCAACTTTAGTAGTCTTTTATTTTAAGAGTGGAGGTTAAAATGACCTAGACCTTAGGCAATAAATCAAAATGACCTTTGATCCAACCCGTTAGCCCCTCCATGCATCTTGTGACTTAATATTTTTTCCAGCAGTATATGGGATATTCAGGGAGGGCTAGCACTCTGGGTTTGCCAAGCCCTTTTCAGGGCTATTCATTCATCTGTCTTCCAACTCTCAACTGTGGCCTTAATAAGTAGGATGTGCTAAGTAGCTATATCCTGTTAAAAATCATCTTGACAAGTTAAGACAGGTTGAGAATAGTTGACAGGTCTCAAATCCATCTGTGAATTAGGGGGATGTCTACCCCAAACATGTGAAGAATCCTTCCAGTAGAATGAGCAAAAGAGAACAACTTCTTCCAACAGCCACAAAGGAAGCTGAAGCAGGTACTGTGGTACAATTAGAACTTGGTCAGATGTCAAAGATGCTGTGATCATCCACTGAGCCCCAGGCCTTCACCTGCCATCTTGACTTTTGTCTTCCAATGGACTTGGATGACTGTAAGACAGAGTAAAATTGATGACTTTGTGCAGCTCTGCCCCACTTAACTCCAATTCAAGTCAAGACTTCATCTATGATATCACTGGTTCCTTTGAAAATGAAGGATGAAAAATTAACAATTCAGGGAATGGAGAAGACTTCATGTATGCAAAAACATATGTTTACATAATGGCACACAATTTTATTTTGGAAATAATAGATTTATGGATTAAAATGTATTTGGGTAGAATTCAAATATACAAAGAAATCCCAAATTCTTAGTAGTTTAAATCTTAATAACTTAAAAATACAACTAAGACTTTTGGAGCAACTTGTAACATACAATGTCATTCAAAGAAAAAAATTTAAAAATATACACAAACCTAAAAATACACAAAGCTTTGGGCAACAGGTAGCTTTGAAAATTATTGTCATTCACGAATACATTGTTGATGGAGTTGTGAACTGATCCAACCATTCTGGAAATAAATTTGGAACTACACCCAAAGAGCGATAAAACTCTGTATATCTTTTGATCCAGCAGTGTATCTACTGGGTCTGTATTCCAAAGAAATCATAAAAGAGGGAAAAGGACTCATGTGGGCAAAAATATTTGTAACAACCCTTTTTGCAGTAGTCAGGAACTGGAAATTGCATGGATACCCATCATTTGAGCATTGGCTGAATAAGTTATGATATTTGAATGTAATGGAATATTATTGTTCTATAAGACATGATAAGCAGGCTGATTTCAGAAAAGCCTGGAAAAACTTACATGAACTGATTCAGTGAGGTCAGTAGAATAAAGAGAACATTGTACACAACAAAAAGATTATGTGATGATCAATTTTTGATAGACTTGGTTCTTTTCAACAATGAGGTGATTCAAGGTAATTCCAAAAGACTTGTGATGGAAAGTGCCATTCACATTCAGAGAGAAAACTATGGAGACTGAAGGTGGATCAAAAGCATAGTATTTTCATCTTTGTTGTTTTGTTGTTTGTATACTTTTTTTTCTTTTTGATCTGATTTTTCTTGGGTAACATGATGAATATGGAAATATTTAGAAGAACTGCACATATTTAACTTATATTAGATTGCTTGCTCTGTAGGGGAGGGAAGAGAAGGAGGGAGAAAAATTTGGAACACAAGGTTTTCAAAGATGAATGTTTGCATGTATATGCAAAAATATTCTTTTAAAAAAGAAAATTAATGTCATTTTAGGCAAATAAATGATCATTTTCTAGGGATGCATTTATGCTATTTTAAGGTAAGGAAAACTTATAAGGTACAAAAACTCTTCACCACCTACTTCACATTTTGCCTCCAAAAACTCTTTCATATTTCATATTGCATTGTGAATAGATAAGTGAAAATGCTTTGAAAGTGCTCTAAAATGTTTGTCTAAATTTATCTTGAGAAGTAAGCTTGAAATGTGTAATGTATTACAAACCCAATCTCAATTTTCAAACAAAATAATTATTTAAGAATTCATACTATGTTCACCCCAAACAGCTATGAAGGACAGAACAATAGAAAAAGAAGCTTGGTGTTTTTACCTAAGGGAATGGGTCCAATAAATTGGATGCCAAGCCGTACCTTTAATATTTTGGTGCTTGATGCCTGTTTGAATAGTTTTCTATCAGTAAGGAAAGTCTGAACGGTTTTGAAACCCTTAACATTCAAAACTTTAATGGTCTATCATTTCCTAGGTACTCTTAATAATAAATTTATTTCCCACAATTTTATGAGAGATGAGAGAATTTAAAAGTGGCACAAAATGTATCTTAAATAAAAATTGGTTGAGGATTTAAAGTCTACTAGTTGGTTCTTAAAAATGAATCTTAAGACATTGACCCCAATGAAAGAGGTCTGATTTGCAGAAAACTGCTTGAAGAATTTCTGGTTCTCTTTTTTATGATCTTTCCTGAAAACAGGTTTTGATAGAAAGAGACAGAATGAGAGTTGGCTACTCAGAGTGGTGGAAAAAGGACAATGAATGTCTTATTTTTTAATCTTTTTGAGTTCTTTGAAAGCTTTGGTTTCCTTCTAAAGATTTCCAGACAATCTAATAGTTGTTCTGCTCAAATGTTTGGTGGTTCTTGCAGTGGTAGTATTATCTCTTTCTCTTGGAGATTTCATTTCACTTTCTTTTACCTATAACACAGATACTAGAATCTTTTTTGTTTATTCTCTTTTTTCAATCATTCTGCTAATTTTTTCTGTAAGATTTTCTTGGAAATTGTTTCCTTTTATCTTTTTATTTTTTAACTGGTCTTTTACTCATTTTCTACTATGCTGTTTTAAGGTGGTGAAGGGAAATTTGTGTTTAGATGTTACCCCTCATTGAGTAATGTTGAGATAAGTGATGGTGGGAACTACAGGTGTGACATGTTGAATACAATGTTCTTTGCATTAACTGCCTCACTCTTTTTCCTGCAAGAAAGTGTTCTCTGGTGGTCTTGAAAGTTTATTTGAAAATAATGGTGATGTCAAACTAAAAGGCATAAATTTAAAAATTTTGAAAGGGATTAATTGGAATAGTGATGAAGACAAAATTAAAGTCAGAATTTTAGAATTAGAAAGGATTATCTGGTCCAACCTCTTCCTATTACAAAGAAGACTTTATCATTTAGTGTTTTTTTTTCTTTTAATTAATGAGAACATTTGTTATCTCTCAATTTTTGCTGATTATCATCTGGTATTATAACAGAACTAAGTTTTGATGCTTGTGCTTAGGAGGCCATAGGAAGTATAGATAGTTTAATGAATTCTCATCCCCACACTGGCCCCTACTGGAACAACAAGATATTTGAGCAATTGGAAGATAAACTATATTCCCTGGTCAAGTAAGTTTGGCAATTTTCCTTGAGATCTCTGAGCCTTCTTTTCACAAACCCTGAAACTAATCCTGGATTGTGAACAGAATATAGACCATGTCATGCTACTTATTGCAGCACAAATATATCTTTTAATTTCCCCTTTATCTTGGCCAAATTCTTTCCCATTGTCACTTGGTGATCTAGATTTATGCATGGGAGGAGCTTGTATATGACTGGGCAGCTGGCCAGATGTGCAAAAGAATGAGCCCAGAAAGCAAGATCATGTGTCCGTGAGAAATGGAGGGTGGAGCAGTGGGCTAGGCGGAGCATAGCTTCTGTCTGGTATCAGAGGAATAAGATTTCCATTGAAGCAGCCAGCTCCTGGGAGGTGCCCCCCCTCCTTTTTTTTTTTTTTTAAAACCAGGTACAATGCCTATCTTGTAAGCAACACACACATGTATACACCGTGGAGCAGTCCCTGGAAACGGCCAAAGAGACTCCATCTGGCAGATTCATCCAAGGCTGGAGAAAGCTATCGACAGATAAGGCAAAGGATATTGGGAATCATGAAGGTTGAGGCTACTCTGTTTCTTTAAGAAGTATGCTTGTGATTTCACGGACTGTAAGTAAATCCTGGCCCTTTTAAGAGTAACTTTGTGATGGGATCATTGCCTCAGGAATGTGGTTCGGGGTGTGTGCCTTAGAGAGTCCTATGAAAGGGGAAGTAGGATGGCTAAGGATGTGTATCATTCTACTTTGAGCTTAAGATCCTTAGGCTTTTCGTAAATTATAATGGGACCCTTGGAAACAGAGATGAGAAATATCAACTTCAGTTTCCAAATGGGAAGAAAGTTATCAGAGGACTTGGGAGTCACACACACATACATACACACACACATTTCTCAGAGCCTTTCTTTAGCTATTTCATATATAATACAGCATTCCCTAAAATCCTCGTGATTCATGGAGATAGATGCTCTTTCCCTCTGCTCCTCCAGGCAGGAAAATGGACTTCTGCTTTCATTTACAGATCTTAGGGCTTAGAAAAAGCCCTAAGCAGCACGGTTCCTCAAGTAGCTTCTTAGACTCAGTGCCAGAGCCCGTGTACGTAGATGGGGTCCAAAAACCCAAGAGGGCACAACTTGGCAGCAAGCCGTAGAGAAGGCTGTGAGTACTGTCTGTCGAGGCTACCGGCTGTAGATGGAGATGCAAGTGAAACTTCAAGGTGGATAAGCAGGGCAATTGTGATGTCACAGCTTAGGCAGACAGGAGGTTATGACGTCAGAAAGGAAATGCCACCAAACAATCATAGGTTAGGTTTGCCTGGAGGTGGGAAAAGTACTTGTCTGGGCAGATTCAATGCCTTTTTGCCAGGGGGAAGAAAGTCAGTAGGATTAGCAGGGCATATCTGGTTTCTGTGGTGGACTTCTATGGTTGGGTGAGACTACCCTACCGTGAGGATACCCACCCAGATTACAAAGGAATGGAAAAATTACCTGCCTCCCCACGTTGGGAGGTCTAAATATTCTCCAAACCATGTAGAAGAAAACTATATATATACCAAAAAAATCATATTCCTTTACCCCTATTCTTTTTAATGCAGAGAGAATTCATCATAGGAAGGTAGCCCCTATCTGTCTAGTCCAAGCTATAGAATATTCCTTTCCCTTTCCTGAGCATGTAGTCATCATCCATGATTTTAGGGTACAGGTATCTGGGGAATATGCAAGTGGAGAGAAAACAAGCTCAGAAGATCACTACTTACTCCCCCACCCTCCTACCTCTCCAGATGCAGTGGCCTCCATGGCTATGATAAGCTTCCTGTTTGTGGCGGTGATGTATGTGGTCCAGCACCTGATTCTTGTCAGTGACCGGATGGACCTGGACACGCTGTCCCGAAGCAGACAACTGGAGAAGGTAATGATCGAAGAGATGCGGCAGCTGGAGCTGGAGTTTGAAGAGAGAACTCGAGAGGAGGAGATGCAGCAGGCGGTCTGGAAACCAATAGAAATTGAGGAAGAAAACCATCAAGAAACTGAGGAAAAAAACAGCAAGGAGAACAACGTCCTATCGGAAGATTCGGAGAAGGCCTGGGCATTCCAATCTGAACGTCCCAAAGGGCCGCTAGGCTGGATGCTGGGGAACCTATGGAATGCAGGGCTTTTTGGTCTGTTTCTGCTCTTTGAACTTCTCCGGCAGAATATGCAACATGAGCCAGCTTTTGACTCCAGCAGTGATGAGGAAGAGGAGGAAACCACTGGTGAGACTGTCACTACCTGCAGTTGGCTGTCTGACTTTCCTAAGCAGGAAGACTTAGATTCCTTTTTTGAACAGAACCTCCAAAGCACCACCCGAGACCTGCCTAGTACTTGTGAGTTTGTGGAGAGCTTTGTGGATGACTTGGTAGAAGCCTGTCAAGTGCTGGGCCGGAGGGAGATACACCCCCAGTTGGAGGACTGCCTGGGCATAGGTCCCGCCTTTGAGAAGTGGGGCATCGGCCAAGACGCTCACCGGTTTGAGGTGCTGGTGCCCATATCTGCCCCACAAAGCAACTCGTTCCACCTAGATATGAGAACCATGGAGTCCGGTCTCCTCCGCTGTGGCCGGGTGGTGGTGGAGTCGGAGTGCGTATGCAAGCGAGAAAAGCTTCTGGGGGATGTGCTGTGTCTTGTCCACCACTGGGACCACACCAGTGGTGGCAAGCCCACCAACACCCTGAAGTCCAACTTCTGTACTGGCTCCACCCTGGATGTGTACAAGACCCTGTACTGGTTCCGAAGCATATTGGGGAATGCCTGGGCCCTTGTGGCCCATAAATATGACTTTAAGCTTAGCCTCCCTCCTTCCGTCACTTCCTGTAAACTGAGGCTGGACTACCGCTCAGGTCGGTTTCTCTTAATCAACTTGGTCCTGGCAGTGCAACGGGATGACTCTCTGGTGTATTTTGTGAGTCAGTCACCCGAACATGACAAGCTGACTAGCGTGGACTGGCCTGAGTCCTTTGCAGCCTGTGAGCACCTGTTCCTGAAGCTGGTTGGCCGATTTGCCCCAGAGAAGACTTGTCATCTCAAGTGCCTCCAGATCATTTCATACCTCCAGAGCCTCAAGGCCCCGCCCCACGGGCTACATCAACCCATTCTCACGCCTTACCACTTCAAGACTGCCCTCATGCACCTCTTGCTGCGGCTGCCTCTCACTGACTGGAAGCCCGAACTATTTCCCCAACGGCTCCAGGACATCCTCTGGTACCTTGGCCGTGGGCTACAGGAGAGATGTCTTTATCACTTCCTGATCGGAAACACCTTTCTACCCCTTACCATCCCAGTCCCCAAGAACTTTCGGAGTGCCAAGCCTGTCAATCTCTTTCGGCACCTCGAACTGGACTCTGCGGCACACTCAAAGGCAGTGACAGAGTTCCATGACCTTGTGACCCAGGTGAAATCTTTGCCCGGATTACCACTATCTGGTAGGGTCATGTAAAGGCCATTAAAATGGGATTTCTGATTTTCTGGGCTCCCACAGAGTCTGTTTTTCAGATGTCTGGCAGTCAGTGCCAGTGCCTGTGCCTGTTGACTTGTCGTGAGGGTAGGGAACAGGAGGAGGCACTTCGTGAAAATACGGTATACCTTAGCACTAACTAACCTAGGCTGTGACTTCTGTTTGTTTGTTTTTTTTTGTTTGTTTGTTTTTACTGACATTATTCACAACATGATCAAAAGGAGACCAGGAATGCACAGGTACACATGACCACATCTTCTTTCAATTGAGATCTAGAAAGAAAACAGGCTCTGAGGAGTTGCAAACATTTGTACTGAAAATGGGGGGAGAGCCTGAGAGAATATCATTTTAGCCAGTTTTTCTTAATGCACCTTACCTAGGTAAGGTTTCCTAGTTTTTCCTTTGAATTGATTCCCTTAGGCAAACAGATCTATCTAACTTGTATCAAAACTGATCACATTCTTTAAAGTGCTTTTTAACCATATAAAGCACTTAAGTAAATGGCAGCTATTTGTTAACTGGAATAATTCCTCAAGATCACTTCATCCCAAGCAAATGCTGTCAGGTTTTTTGATTTCAAATTCACAAATTTTAAAATCCAACTTTTCCTACCTGAGTGTTCTTTATTTTCAATATTTTTATTTTATTTTTGTGAATGTTCCTTATCTTCAATATTTTTGTTTTATTTTTTGCTTTTTTTTGCTAAGGCAATTGGGGTGAAGTGACTTGCCCAGGGTCACACAGCTAGGAAGTGTTAAGTGTCTGAGGTCAGATTTGAACTCAGGGGCTGGTGCTCTATCCATTGCGGCATCTTCAGTATTTTAAAAATGCAACCAAGAAATAAAACATTTCCTTCTTTGTTGCATTTTCCAGTTATGACTCCAAGTTTTCTAGCTATCATATCTTTGACATATCACCAGTCCTAACCAAATCATATATTAGCATTATTTCTTCAACATTGTTATTAAAAGAATCAGAGGAAGGTCTCTTCACACTGGGGAGATCACATGCTCAAGAACATATGAATAGCTTGTGATCTACATATGGAGGAAATACCCAAACTGTTGTTGAAGTATAAGATTTTGAAGTTAATAATATACTGTACAGATAAAGTAATTAACATTTTAATTGATGCCATAAACAGCATCAGACTACTTTTCTAGTGCTTAGAAGCAATAGAGATTACTTGAGGATCTTTTAAAAACAGAGTCACTAAGATTAATGACTGTTATGTAGTGTTATTATTGAAGGAGAACACCTCTCTCAGTTTCAAGAGATAACCAACAATTAAATCAACAATTGCTATAGAGTTATTAAGAACTCTTTACATGGAAAGAAACTTGAGTTTTTAATCTCTAGTACCCCTGACCACTTCAAGATTGCCCTTATGCACCTCTGCTTTTCCTTAATTTGGTAATTCTTTTATTTTCTTTTTAAATTCAGACTGAAGAATGACCTGAACATTATAGGTTTTTCAAAGGTGAGGTCATAAGAAACCCAGGCTTGCTTATAAGAAAGTGTTGGTTCCAAAGAGGTTATGGGTTTTCTTCAGCCTTTTGAAGCCTCAGGTATTAATTTATATAGGTTTGTGGGGAAAAGAATGAGGGTGGGGATCCTACTCAGAGACTGCACATGCTATTTCTTCCTCACTCTTATCATAAAATACTATCTGTGAAAAATGTGGCTGATGTGACATAAATACTATCACAGAGTGTCAGATGTTGGCTAGCTTCTCTGGGACTATCATTCCAGTAACACAAAATGGCTCAAAATATTTGCCAAAGTTCAATGCTAAGTCACATTGATCTTCATAGTCCAGGGGGTGGCTCTTTTTTTATATGATACTTTCTGGGATATACCATGAATTTCTTTGAAGTTGTGATAGTTTTATAATGGTGGGAGAAGTTTGTTATTTTTTTAGGCATACACACACACACACACACACACACTTATTCTGTGGAGTTGAAAATAATTTGTCATGTTTTATTTTTGAACCAATAAAGTAAACTATTTTCTATACAAATCTGCATCCTTTTTATACTAAACACATCAGGCCAACATTACACATGCCTAACTAGAAATACCACCAAGTACCTCCCAGCGCATGTTGGCATTTCACAATATACTTTATACCAGTTTGCCCTGTAGATTTCCAAATGGGTATGGTCAGGGGCCAACAAAGAACAAATATGAAAGTTAAACATAGAATATTGTTATTGTGCTATGAATAATTTCTTTGGTGCCACAAACACATAATCTTTGCAAAATTAAAAGGCCTAATTGACCACAAACAGTATTTATAAGAACCATTAAGCATCAGTCCATAGAGAAAGAATGAAACTGGTAGAGTATTCTAGGTGGTTATTTCCAGTGTTATAGGAGTCATGAAAGAGATTATAAAATTATGAGTGGGTGAAGGAAATAAAAGAAACAGTCAGCAAAGCTTGGGTGGAACAGAGGGTGTGGAAAAGGGGTATAGGAAAATAAAAAGATGAATAGAAGGACATAGTTACCATAATTTTAATGATATAGAGCATAGAGATTTCCATCACAAAAAAAGCCCAAAAGACCCTCCAAAACCTTTTAAGGCTTAAAGGATTTATGTGTAGGACACATAGTTATTCTTTTATGGGTCACTCGTTACAATTACATCTGGAAAAGTCACAAGGTGTTACTGGAAAGAGCCTGTTAAGATTTGGTTTCCAGTCAACATTTTCTCTCATTAATGAGGCAAGTCACTTAGCTCTTTTTTGTTTCAGTTCATCCATATAAAATGGGGATGAAGCTCATTTTAATTTTGAAAAATATGTGGTTCATACACATTATAAAGGAGGGTAGTTATTATCTGGCAATCATGGGAGATGTGAATTGTTGGTTCTTAACCCATTGCTTAATGGAGCAGGAATTCCTCAACAACGCAGAAAACCAAAAAAATAATTGCTTGTAAACCAGGATGACTGCCAAGGCACTTCCAAAGTTGTCTTATTACAGACTTAATGTTTTATGTCATGAAATAGCAATATCAAGTCAGACAAGGTTTAGAAGCCAAAAATGACACTGCATGTTATTTAAGGGCATAATATGAGTGTTCTCTACCCAGGCTAAGGACATTTCAAGATTGAATTATTCCATTAGTAAGAAAAACTCCATTTGTGACTAAGGTAGGATTTGCTGGAGACCTTTATGCTATTTTTCTGACAGTCTAAAAAAATATTTGTGGAGTTGCCCCTCTGCAAATTACTGCCTCTTTATTCAGAGGTACTTTGTTTCAGACATTAATGATGAACCATCATAACTACATTCTTTGTAACATATTCTAGCCTAACCAATATATATGGGAAGATAACATGCAAATATGTGCAAACAGGTGTTTATCTATACACACACAGATATAAATATATAGAGAGATAATGAACAATTATGTATAAGATATATATGTATACTAGATAGACACATATGGGGAAGACAACAGGCACACAATTACATGCCAACAATATAGCTTGCTATCTATAGGTATATATGTAGGTATACATATATATACAAATGTAATATAATTGTGTAGTGTGCCTTTATGGGGAGACAAACATGAACAAATTTGCAAACAGATTTCTGTATATACACATAGATATAAATATATAAAGAGAATAAGCAAACAATTATGTATAAAATATGTGTATACTACATAGACCCAGAGGAGACAACATGGAATTACAAATAAAATATATACATATGTATATATATTTTTCTGCACATATAAGGGAAACTACATGCAAAATAAAAAAATAAAGCATTGCAGAGGGACAAAAAGTGAGAAAGAACATGTAATGAGAATATTGTACATTTGGGTATTGAACTCTTCTTAATCAGAGCTGCAACAATGATCAGTTATTTAGGAAAGGACAAAAGTGTGGCCTTAGAATCTTGTGTTGTTTCATTTAACTCCATCATGAACATTTAGCCAGTCTCTTTCAGAGGCTTCTCTAATGCTACCCCAGTTCTCTACACATATACTTTGCATTCAGTTCATCAGAGAACAATATAGTAGGCTAGCAGGCAGGAAACCATTTATGTGTTCTAAGACTAGAAAAAAGTTTTGTCTTCTAAGACAGTCAAGTGTCAAAACAGATTAACCAAATATCACTCTCTCTAAACATGAATTACATTTTGGAAGAATTACTCTAAAAGGTGGTTAAAGCAGAAAATCAAAATAGGTTTAGAAACCTATATATGTATATAGGTTTAGAAAAAATATATATATATATAGGTTTAGAAAGCTAAGTGAATGTAGATGAGCAGTAAGGGAACTTAGAAGTAATCTCTCCAAACCCCTCATTTTATAAATGGAAAAAGAAAAATAAAGCCTGGAGAGATAAATTTAAGTATTCTAGGAAAGCAACAAGGGACTCTCAGTCCTAGGACTCTAGATTCCATTCATTTTGATCTCTTTACATCAAAGCCATGGCAGACAACTTAGAACTGGTTTTATTCAAACATTTGTTTAGCATCTACTCTGTGCAGATGTTAATCATCAAATCAATAAAAGGTTATTAAGCACCAAGTGTGCCATAATTATTGTGAGGATGCAAAGAACTCACATTTTTATAGGGGAAAGAATATGCAAATTATTATGTACATACAATATACAGATAACATAAATACAAGGTCATCTAAAAGGGAAAGGCTTTTGCTGGGAGAATCCTAGAAAACCCTCTTGAAGAAATTCTGGATTTGAGCCAAGTCCTGAAGAAGGCCAGACACTAGGGGAGATGCAAAGTTTAGATCATATGAGATCGCTGCCCTTAAGGAGTTTACAGACAAGCAGTGGGAGTTGCAAAAGTGCTTGACCAGGTAGAAAAGGGGGAAGAAAGTCAGGGACCTTCACAGAAATAATGCAACAGGGGTTCTTCATTTGGGATTTGTGGATAGATTTCAGAGGCCCTGTGAAATTAGATGGCAAAAAAGTTAAATTTTCTTTTCCTTAACCTTTAATTGAAATTCACCATTTTCTTTATCTAAAAATATTAACACTTAGCACTGTGTTTAGCAATCTAATGAGTGCTTAATAAATGCTTATTAACTGAATTAAATTATTCTGAGTCCTGTCTTCATCAGATCCCAGAGAGCAATGGCACAAAATAGGACCTCTAAGACCTCCTCCCCTTATAATTGTTACACATTTCCCCCTTCCAGTTAAGGAATCCCTCTTGCTTTTCCTAATCCCCCTTAATTCTGGTGCCTTCTCTTTGATTATTTCCAATTTATCATACATATGCATACATATATGTGATAAATTGGAAAACTCAGATATATAAAAATTAACAATAGAGGGATTTTATATACACACATATATCTTGTGTTTGTAATTGCATATTATCTTTTCCTTTATGTTAACAAATATGTAGGTATCATTTGTATTTCTTTACATGTAGTCTCCTCTATATATTTAGGAATATATGTAAATGTATTATCTTGTTAATTGCATATTGCCTCCTGTGTCTATATAGTACACACACATATATATCTTCTACATAATTGCTCATTCTCTTTTATATATTCATATTTATGTATGCATGTACACATATCTGTCTGCACATTTGCATGTTGTTTATCCATCAATGCATACATGTTTGTGTACATGTATACCTACATTACATATGCCTATAGCTACCTATATTATTATGTAACTGTGTGTCTCCCCTATGTGTACTATGTAGCACACACACATAGCTTATAATTGTTTGCTCATTGTCTCTCTATCTGTGTGTATAAGCACACATCTCTTTGCACATGTTTGCATATTGTCTCTCCATAAATGCACACATTACATAAGTAATACCTACACATATGCCTATAGATAGCCATCTATATTGTCAGTAAGTGCGTAGTCTCTTGTGTGTGTCTATGCAGAACACACATACCCCTGATACCTAATGGCTTGCTCATTGTCTGTGTGTGCCTAGATGCACATCTGTACGTTTGCACGTTGTCTCCCCATAGATGCCCACATTGCACGTTCACGTATCCCTACAAACACACGCTTACAGCGTTACACACTGTTGGTACTTGTGTGCATGCGGTCCCCCCATATGTCCGTATAGCACACGCCTCGTATACATAACGGTTTGCTCATTGTCTCTCTGGGTCCAAGGGCAATCTGTTTGTACAGGTGCGCGCGCTGCCTCCTCACATACAGACTACATCTCACGTGTGTGTGTGTGTGTGTGTGTGTGTGTGTGTGTGCCTAGGAATAGCTATCTCTATTGCCGGCACGTGATTGTGTGCGCGTGGTCTTCCCCCTTAAACTCCTGAGGGGGCTGAGAAAAGGGACTGGGGTTTGTTTTTGTTTTTTGCTTTGTGTGCGGGGACTCGTGCCTCGCCACGGGACTTGCGGTGACTGCAGGAGAAAGTGAAGCTGAAGATTTTAGGCCCCTCCGCCTCACTCAGCCCCAAATCAAACATTTACTCATTGGTGCGCTTCGAAAACGAAGGACCAACGGCAGCATCCCTGGATGGCACGTCAGTGGGCGCTCGCTAAGCGTTGGTTGACTGACTGTCTGTAGGAGGGGGGGGGCAAGGGGGGAGGGGGGGGTTGTCTGCGGGACCCAGAATGGCACTGATTCATGTTCCCTGAGGGAGCCCCGCTCGTGGAGACGGAGCACTGCCCGAGAACAAGCAGGCCCTCAGACTGCGCACCGGCACTGCCGCTCCCCTGGAACTTGGAGAAAACCCTTGGAGTCGTGAAGAGCATTAACCAGCAGCGGCTGTTTCCATAATTTAATGCCTTTAGCTAGCTCTACCTCGTCCCGCCCCTCCTTCCAGACCGGCCAATCCCCAATGGCTGTGTCCTTGACCACGCCCCCCGGATGTGCGTCACCCGCGGCCGTTACGCAGAGTCGGCGGCGCTCGGGCGCGCGAGTTTTCAAATCGGGCCTTGGGAAGGAGCAGCATCGGACTCGATGGGACACGCTGATCTGGGTAAATGGGAGCGTCAGGGAATCCGGCAGGGCCGGAACGGAGGACTGGGGGAAGCGAGTCAGCCCGCGAGCCGATGTTGCGTTAGGCTCGCGGGAGCCTGGCGTGGGCTGACTGGGCTATGCCGGACCGGGCTGGGTGGAGGGCGGGCGACTCTAGCCTAGGGCCCTTTGGACCGACGAGTGGTGGGTGGGGCGTGGAGGAGCCGACCAATAGGAAAGCGAGTACCTGCCTGATGTCATCGGAAAGTCCGCTAAACGTGGGGGCTGGGTTTTGGGAGACCGCGCTTTCTTTGAGCTGGGGAGCGCGGCTATTGGAGTTATTGATCTCTCTAGGGGCGGGGCATTCAGGCATTGGAAGGCCCGAGCTTTAAAAAAATAATTATGATTTTAGGGGAAAGGACGCTATAGCCATTAGGGAAAATTATGAGTCCTTTTTGAATAAACAAAATCAAGAGGGGAAAAAGGGAGAAAATAGAGAATATAACAAATAGGGGAGAGGGCATAGAAATGGGTATTGCAGGAATCGGCTTTGCAGGAGACGATTTCTCCTGACAGTGAGGGAGAAAGTCGGTACTGGGAAGTCACAATCTCTCTCTGCTTTAGGGAAGCCCCGGGAACCTGGAAACCTTCAGTTTTTCTGTAAATGTCTAACAAGGCTATCAGGCATGTAAAATAGGACGCAGAAACTATGGGACGTTTTACCCGTCCTTCCCCGGGGCCACATCCCAACCAAACTGACCTGATCACACTCCTGCCTTCTCCCTGCCTTCGCACAGGGGGCTTCTCGTGCTGGCAGTTTGCCATTTCCTCCTCACCTCCACCTTAGGCCCAAAGCCTCCTTACCCTAAGCTTTTCCCGATTTCTCCTTCCTCAACTGTTTAATTCGGGAAACCTAAGTTCAAATTATCAGACACTTCCTGACTGTGTGACCCTGGCCAAGTCACTGAACCTTTCTGCGGGGCTCGATTCCCTCATCTGTAAAATGAGGATAGTAATAGCATCTGCCTGACAGGATTGTGAAGCTCAGAAGGCAATAGCTTTCTTTAAGTCTTAACTAGAATCCCATCTACAAGAAGCCTTTCCCTTTCTAGTCTAATACCTTCTCTCTCTATAACTTGTTTGCACTCATTTGTTTGCTTGTTGCCTTTTTACGTTTAGAGTGTAAACTGCTTGAGTTCAGGGACTTTCTTTTGTCTTCTTTGTGTCCTCATTGCTTAAGCACACTATGCCCAGCATGCAGGCGTTTCATAAATATTTCCGTACTGACTTATTAGCATAATGGCTGGCATATAGATGGTAAATGAGTGGCTGGCTCAGCACAGCGATTGGTGAATAGTAGATGCTTAATAAATGCCTTTTCTCTCCCCCCTCCTTCCTCCAGGTGGCTTCAGCTGGCTTTTTGTTTCCTCAATGTCTAGCATAATACTGTACGCATATGAAGTGCTCATTGAGTCATTTCCTCTTGCGGTGGGTCCTCTCTACTCTCCCCCTCTAAATCAGCTCCTGTTTCTGCTCTGGTGGTGTCTTCAGGTTGCTCCTGCTCTGGCTGGTACTTCTCTGCCGGTTCTTTGCTTGCCTCCCTCCAGATCAGCCCAGATCCTGTCATCTCTAATGTTTGCAGGGTCAAGGATGAGCGCTCAACTCCTTTATATAACAAAGGATAAAGGAATAGTGAGAATACAAAGAGGGGAAATGAGGTTTTGCCCAGAGTCAAATGGGGAGTATTCTTGATTCAGTGGCCATTCCACGATATAATCCAATGCTAGTGGACAATGAAACATAGTCAAACTAGAGAATCTATCTGTAGGCAAAGAGCTAAAATGATGAAAGGGATGGTGTTCAGGGCTGTTAAATGAGGAAGAATGAAGAAGATTAAAACTTTTCAGTTTAGCCGATATGTCCTTGGCTAACCCACATTTATACACAAAATACATAATGGTTCTCTTATGAATCTTGTAGTTGGAAATGTAAATATTAAATGGTTTGCCCAAGGCCTAATGATGATAGAAATTGTAGAAGCTGGGGCGTCTGACTCCAAATCCAGAGCCACTTATCCATTTGTTATTGTTCAGTCACTTGAGTTTACTCTGTGACCCCATGTGGCAAAGATACTAGAGTGGATTACCATTTCCTCATTTACAAGCAGGACAAGCAGGGTTAAGTGACTTGGCCAGGGTCCCACAGCTAATAAGTATATAAAGTCAGATTTGTAGTTAGGTTTTTCCAACTCTAGGCTTGTGACCCTTCCACTGTGCTACCTAGTGCCCCCTCTCATTACTACATTATATTAAATTCAATAAAAGAGAGTAAAGTCTGTGGGTGGGGTGGGTGAACTTAGATTTTGTTATAAAAATAATTCACATTTGTATAATGTGTTACACTTTACAAAATACTTTGTTCACAACAACCCTGTGAATTGATTAGTACAAAGCTTGTTATACCCATTTTACAGATAAGAAAACTGATACTTATAAAGATATGAAGTGACCTTCCCAACTACTAAGTGGTGGTAAAGCCAGAACCTAATAATTTCAAGTCCAGTGCTTTTTGTATTATTCATGGTGATTTGGACCAAGGACAAATGATTACAGGTAAGTCTTGATCCAATAAAAAGATGTATATTAAAAAGAAAAAAAATAAAACTTTTTTGATATCTTCTGTTTTTCGTCACAGTTATTTTTTGGATATACTCCTCACCATTTTGGTAAGCCTCATAAAGAAAATCTGTTAAGCAAAACCAACTAACAGAGTAATCATAAATGATAACTTATGAAACATTCCATCTATGGTTCCCCCCTCTCTCCAAGGAAAGTTGGGGATTAGAAGGCAGCCTGAGGTGCATTTCCTTATTCCTTTTGTATTAAGATTGCTCATTACAGATATATGAGTTATATAGCAATCTGACATATTTAAGCCCTATCGGGCATAACTAAACTAAGCAACAAATTCCATTCAAGTGGCCTAGTTTCTCAGAAGAATAATTTTCAAATGTAAATAAATCCGATCCTTGTCTGTTAGTTTTATATTTTTAATACATTCCTAGAAGTCTAAGATCATTGCTTCATGCACAGTGAAAAATGTTCAGAATTTCCAGGAGAAAATTAATTTTGGTGTCAAAAACTCTTTGAAGTTTGAATTTAAAGTCAATAAAGAGGTCTTAGCATGTGCCTGGATTTAAGATCTTTGAGGCTTTCAGGGAAAACTATCTAGTATTGATGTTTTATAAGCATCTCCTCCATACAGTCAATATTGGGAAACCATAAACTCTAGGTTATTTTAGTGTAGAATTCTTTCTCTACTCCTGGGTAGTTTTGCTTTCAGAGGTAGAATGAAGACTCCTCATTTTAAGGTCTTGCCAAGGATTTTTTCTTCTGTCCAAAGCTTTGAGCCTCTTCCATGAGAAGTTTTAATAGAGCACTTGTTGGCAGCAGTATCTGGTCTTTCTCCCAATATTTTTTCTGATTTTTCCTCTCACTTCCCATACAACAGAGAACTGTTAGGCTGAAGCTCATTATTCTCATATGATTTCTGTTACTTTGGTTATTGATATAGTCAGTTATACTAATAATTTAATTAATATTGTACCAGCCTTGCATTCCTGATATAAATTCTATTTGATCATAGTGTATTATCTTGGTGATAACTTTGTTATTCTCCAATTCCACATGAATCATAGGTTAAATCATATTCCCTAAATCCCAATTAGATAAAACCTGCTACATAGAACATAGTTTCTATGGACTCTGAATCTTATTTCTCTTCTCCCCAATCAGTAAGGTAAAATGAGGTTTTTATATTAGTAATGATAGTATTATCTGTCTTCTCATGAGCCCATAGTGAGAATTATGGATCAGATTTCTTTGGAAGGGAATGAAGAAAAGAGCAAACATTTATTAGGCACTATGTCAAGTACTTTGTAAAAATTATAGATCTTTACAACATAGGTGGTGATGTTATCCCTTTTTTTAAAAAAAATTATAACTATTTACAGAACGTATGCATGGGTAATTTTTCAACATTATCCTTGCAAAACCTTCTTGTTCCAACTTTTCTCCTCCTTCCCCTCCCCTAGATGGCAGGTAGTCCAATTTATGTTAAATATAATATGCATATACATATTTATACAATTATCTTGTTGCACAAGAAAAATCAGATTTACAAGCCATTCTCCAATTAATAAATGGTCAAAGGATATGAACAGACAATTTTCAGATGATGAAATTGAAACTATTTCTACTCATATGAAAGGATGTTCTGAATCACTATTGATCAGAGAAATGCAAATTAAGACAACTCTAAGATACACTACATACCTCTCAGATTGGCTAAGATGACAAGAAAAGATAATGCTGAATGTTGGAGGAGATGCAGGAAAACTGGGACTTTGCATTGTTGCAAACTGATGCATTGTTGATGGAGCTGTGAACAAATTCAACCATTTTGGAGAACAATTTGGAATTATGCTCAAAAAGTTATCAAACTGTGCATACCCTTTGATCCAGCAGTGTTTCTACTGGGCTTATATCCCAAAGAGATACTAAAGAAGGGAAAGGGACCTGTATGTGCTAAAATGTTTGTGGCAGCCCTCTTTGTAATGGCTAGAAGCTGGAAAATGAATGGATGCCCATCAATTGGAGAGTGGTTGGGTAAATTGTGGTATATGAATGTTATGGAATATTATTGTTCTGTAAGAAATGACCAGCAGGATGAATAGAGAGAGGCTTGGAGAGACTTACATGAAGTGATGCTGAGTGAAATGAGCAGAACCAGGAGATCATTATACTCTTCCAACAACAATACTATATGATGATCAATTCTGATGAACGTGGATATCTTCGACAAAGAGAAGATTCAATTCATTTCCAATTGATCAATGATGGGCAGAATCAGCTATACCCAGAGAAAAAAACACTGGGAAGTGAATGTGGACTACTTGGGTTTTTGTTTTTCTTCCCAGGTTATTTTATCTTCTGAATCCAATTCTTCTTGCACAACAAGAGAACTGTATGGATCTACACACATATATTGCATCCAGGATATACTTTAACATGTTTCCATGTATAAGACTGCCTGCCATCTAGGAGGGGGATGGAGGGAGGGAAAGAAAAAGGTGGAACAGAAGTGATTGCAAGGGACAATATTGTAAAAAATTACCCAGGCATGGGTTCTGTCAATAAAAAGCTATAATTAAAAAAAAGAAAAGAAAAATCAGATTTAGAATGAAGGCAAAAATAACCTGAGAAGGAAAAGAAAAATGCAAGCAGGCAATAACAGAAAGAGTGGAAATGCTATGTTGTGGTCCACACTCATTTCCCATAGTTCTTTCACTGGATGTAGCTGGTTCTCTTCATTACTGAACAATTGGAACTGATTTGGATCATCTCATTATTGAAGAGAACCACAGGATGTTATCCCATTTTGCAGTTTTACATTTTACAATTAAAAGAATGAGGAAAAACAAGTTAAGTGCCTTGCCCAAAATCAGGTAACTAGTAAGTATCTGAGGCTGGATTTGAGTTTGAATTTTCCTGACCCAGCCCGTTAGGTGGACCAAGTTGACCTGTAGGAGAGGGTAGTTTCAAGTTTTTAGTATTTACTGCCAAGTTTCATTAGATTTTAAACTCCTTCATGGGAGGGACTGTCTACTGCTTCCTTTTTTTGGTATTTTCACCACTTAGTACAGTGGTTGGTATATAATAGGTGCTTAAAAAATGTTTATTCAGTTGATTCAGATTATTCAGTCAGCTTGCTGCCTGTAGAATTGTAATTTATAGTAAAGGTGGTTTAAATCTGGCATATAGAAAATGTTGAGAGTTACTACCCTTGCTGACATTAAATGTTGTTTTTGATATATATTCTGAATACGTGTTTTTTTCTCATTTAGTCACAATGAGCAGCACAGGACTTGAGACTGCTGGTCATCCCAACAGCATTTCATCACCTGAAAATGTGTTCCTGACCCCTACATCCAAACAGCCAACTTTGAATATTTCTGGTACCCCTATCCTTGAAGATTTCCCTCAAAATGATGATGAATGGGAGAGAAGGCAAAGACGGCGCTCCAGAGTTGTTGATCTACAGCTCAGTAGCACAGATTCACCACGTTCAGTGGCATCCCCTTCTATTAGGTGAGTATAATTTTTGGCTTTCCACCAAATGTTTGGGAGGGTATTTTTATTCTCTGAGACTATTATGTATATTTGTATATCCCCAGGATATTTCTAAATGTGGGTGTTCTGAATACCCATGTACAGGAATTGTGTTGTGTGTGTGTGTGGGGGGGGGGTATATCTAGCTATCTGCTTAATTGTGTTACTTTTTTAGGAAACCTGATACTCCATCATTACTGGTCCCAAAATTTACAAATACACAGATTGCAGATCATTATTCCACCTGCATCAAGTTGTCAACTGAAAATGTGAGTACCTACTATCCCATCTGGGTCCCTTTATTCTGTAATAATGGTAGATAGTTGCAATAAAAACTGATACTTTGAAAAATATTGCATTTCTATTAACTCATTTGATCCTTACAAGTACTTTGTGGACACTATCATTATTCCCATATTCAGACAAGGAAACTGAGAGTCCAGCAGAATAAATTACTCTTCTTAATGGCAAACCTAGAATTCCTTTTCAAACTTTTGACTATATCATATCTATCACTATTTTCTCTACATTAGAATCCTTCTCTGTGATTAACCTCTTCTGATACTTTGTTTTTGTCCTGGGACTTTGATCAAGTTAATCAAGTGCTTTTTGTTTTAATTTCTTCTTTAAAAAATGTAGTGATTGATACTATTTAGATCCAAATTCGTAATACTGGTTTTAAGATTTCTCTGTAGGGGCAGCTAGATGCAACACTTATTAGCTGTGTGATTCTGGGCAAATCATTTAACCTTAATTGCCTTGCACGCACACATGTGCACAAAGACACACACACGCGCACAAAGACACACACACACACACACACACACAAGGACTTGATTGTAAAAGTGTATGGTTAGTAATGATTTTATAATTTTATTCTGTAAGGTATTTTCCTTATATTGATATTTTCCTAGTATGCAGGTAAAGCCCCTTCCTGATGAGTTGCTTGTTTTGCCTGTCAGTTACTTATGATACATTTATTCAATTATGTGTGGGGAGGTTGTGCATGTGACCGAGCTTTTCCAAATACTTCATAGTTTCCTAGTGCCGTTGCTCCTAGGACAGAAACTGTTCTTAAGAGTCTTCTTCACAGGTGGCATCATCTATCTGGGGTCTTATTTAGGAGTCAGAATAAACTTTTCTCTAATTTTCTGCTTTTTTTTCTTCAGAAAATCACCACCAAGAATGCTTTTGGTTTGCACTTAATTGATTTTATGACTGAAATTCTCCAAGAAAAAGACTCTGAACTGACCAACTTTAAGGTAAGGATAACTTATCAACCTTTCGCCCCTTTGAGCTGAAGGAGCAAGTATATCTGGGAATATGAAGCATATTTCTTCTGAAATGGGGCAGTTTTGTAATCAGCACTTTAAGTGGGATGGAATACTTCATCTTTTGTAGCTTTGCTTTGTCTTAATGCCTAAACATCCTTTTTTTTTTTTTAATTTTCGGCAGGGGAGTCAGTAGTTTGTAGCCTGTAGCTTTTCCCCTCATGCTCTCACATGCACCTCTTGCTTGTTTCAGGTAGCTGCTGGTACCTTGGATGCCAGCACCAAGATCTATGCTGTTCGAGTAGATGCTGTCCATGCAGATGTGTACAGAGTGCTTGGTGGACTAGGTAAAAATGCTCCTTCTGCAGAGGGAGCAGACAGTCAGGAGGCAGGTAGGTTGGGGTTTGTGATCTTGAAAGGTGGGAGCAGAAGTTTATTCCATGAGTTTTTCTGTCAAATCAATTGTGCTGTCAGGTCAACTGATTTCAGTATCAGAATGAAGTCAAACATAGCTCCTTAAAGAAATGTGGCCTATTTTAAAATATAGGAGAGATAAGATTCTGTTATCAAAGGGACTGAGGTACTTGTACAGAAAGAAAATATTCAGATGCTAAAATTATTTAGTATGGAAAGAGCATGAGAAGCCATTAAACCTTGAGCAACTTTGAAAGTCCCAGCCCAAATGCCTTTTAAAAAATGGGAAACCTGAAGATGCCAAAGGGCATATAATCCTATTGATGTAGTGGTTAGAAAGAAGTGTTAAGCAGGGAAACTTTGAAAACTATAACTTGAAACCTATTTCATACTTAAATACATACAAGCTCCATTTAATAGAGGTCTCTAGTTTCATGTAATCCTCCTATTCTGGTCTACTGTGTATAATATGGAAATATACAGACTAAAAATAAAAAAAAAAAACAAAAAAAAACCCAAACCATCTAGTTAGTTAATTGGGACCTGCTGATACATGAGTTGGTTTTGAAAGGATTTAGTTAATGTTGAACATTTGATACCTGTTCAAGTCATCTCAGCTCTAGGGCACAGACTGAAAGCTTCGAAGGAAACAGGAATTCCCCTTCAAACAATGAGTATACTATTAGTAATGAGTGAGTACCTTAGTCTCTGAGTTAGGAGGTATGTCTGCAACTGAAAACTCACCTGCAGAATGTTGATAAATACTCAACTGGTGAAGTAGCTAAGTTTTTATGTTAGTACACTGTGGATTAGGTAGTTCTGGTACCTGGAATGACCTCATTCCAGCTAAGACCCTGTTTTATACTGAGGCACCTTTATAATTCCTTAACTCACTTAGCTGCTTTGTAGTGAATTTACTTCCTGGCTGTACAGTCAGTTTTCTCTTATTCTTTTAGATGGAAGCACTGCTGCACCAGGTACCATCAAAAAAGTCCAGAAACCTAAAAAGAAGCACCAGGGTAAAACTATTGAACAGAATCTAAACAACATCAATGTCTCAGAGGCAGATCGAAAATATGAGGTGAGGGAATAAAGGTATAAAATTAGCTCCGTTATCACCAATCAGATCTTTGATTACTTCATTCCTTTCTCTACTCCTCTTGCGTGTCTGATCATAGATAGGATGTTTATCAAATCTGTATATGATAGCAACTAGATAAAGAAACATGATCTTATTAGACTAAAATAATAAGCCAAATCTAATAAGATTAAGATTTTATTTTTAATAAGATTTTATTTTTTTCTAATTACATGTAAAGATAGTTTTTAGCATTCATTTTTAAAAGATCTTGAGTTTCAAATTTTTTCTCTCTCCTCCCCATCCCTCTCTCCAAGATGGCAAGCTATATTACATAGGTTTGCACTTAAATTTTAAAATTTTAATTTTCAAATGCAAATGAGTCCTGAAAATATTATTATCTTATTAAACAGGCTAGATTTTTGCTTCCATACCAAGTGTTTGTTTGTAATATAAAACTCCTTCCTCCCTCTCCAAAAGAATTCTGAAATTTTGGTTGTGGAATATAAGTAGATTTCAGAAATTTTGTCAGGCTCTGTGACTGCAAATTACATCATTGATGCCTAATCTAAATAGTAATTGATTAGCAAATGAAAAGAAACTGAGCTTTTCTGGAGGGAAAGGAAGAGCATTTAGGCACAAACTGTTCAACTTGTTTGGACATCATCCAATAATACTACTAATAATTATAAATTACCTTATATTTACATAACACTTTAACGTTTGCAAAGCTCTTTGCAAATGTTGTTTTATTTTGTCTTCCCCACCACCCTGGAAGTTTGATGCTGTTATTATTAGTAGAGGCAGCTAAGTGGGTTGAGTGCTAAGCAGGGAGTCAAGAAGACTTGAGTTTAAGTGTGGCCTGAAACACTTATTAGCTGTGTGATCCTGGGTAAGTCCTGTTTATCCTCGTCTCTTCAACTGGATTATAGCAGAAGCTGCCAACAGGGTTGTTTTGAGGGTCAAATAAGATATTTATCTGGTACTTAGAACAGTGCCTGGTCTTAGTAGGCTCTCTATAAATGATTATTCCCTTCTCTTCTTTCCCTTCCCCATTTTACATATGAGGAAAGTGAGGCAGCATTTGGTAAAATGACTTACCCAGGGTCCTACAGCTAGTGTCTGCAACTGAAGGTTTGTGGTTTGTTTGTTTTGTTTTAATTAGTGGTCATTTGAATGAATAGTTTGGACTCACAGAAACCAGTAAAGGGAATTGAAAGACAGTTGTTTGGTTTCAGGAAGTAGTTTAGGGGAGACAGCATGGTGCAGTAAAAAAAGCTTTTAAGTTTACGGTCAGAAGAGGACCTGGTTTTTAATGTTGGGGCTGCCACTGTACTGCTTTTGTTACTTTGGGCTAGCTGCACGATCTTCTGGGTCACATAGTGGCTAAGGTGGGACAAGAACCCAGCTATCTTGTCTCCAAGCCTTGTGTTTTTCTAAAAGCATTATATTCCCTAACAGAGATTTAGAGCTAAAAGAAATATTACAGCTCATCTAGTTCAACTCCCTCTTTTTTGCAAATGAGGAAACCAAGAACTCATCTTAACCCATTGGCTCAGTTTCCTCATCGGTACAATGGAAATTATAATATTTATAATGTTTCTGTGTTATCTCTTCCAAATCTCTGCATTTTGAGGTTTTTTGAGTATTTTTTTTATTGATAATTTTTGTTTTTATCAACAAGTATATCTTCTTCCTGGAGACCTAATTTTTGGAACAAAGAACACAAAAGAAATGGGAGAAAAAGCATTTCAACACAACTAAAGCAATACATCTTTAACCAGTTTGACAACATTCCACACTTATAATCTCCCACCTTCTACAAGGAAGGGAGGGAAATGCATTTCATCATCTTTGGGGCAAACTTGAATGTTATAGTTACTTAGCATTCAGTTTCTTTTTGTTGTCATTTTTTTCATTTCTGTTATTGTAATCATTGTATACATTGTTTTCCTGATTCTGTTTACTTTGTGTAAGTTCATATGTCTTCCCATATTTCTCTGTATTTTTTATTTTCATTATTTCTTATCTTAGAATAAAATTTTGTTCCATTCATATGCCACAATTTGTTTAGTTGTCCCTCAATAAACAGGCATTTATTTGCTTCCAATTCATAGATATTATGAAAAGAACTGACCAAAATGTTTTGGTGTGTATTGGACCTTTCTTTTTATCTTTACCCTCCTTAGCATAGGAGTGGAATCCACTTAGGAGCGGAATCTTATAGTCGAAGGGATATTGCTTTCCAGAACCTTGCAAGATTCATTGTAGAAAGAGGCAGTATATAAAGATACAGATGTGGTCTTTAAGAGGACTTCTTCCTTCTAAGCTTAGTTCTTCACTTCTGGCTAGACCCGTCTTCAGCAGCTTTAATTAAAATTTGCACTGACTCCTCAAGGTTTGGATTCTGAGGCTAGCAAAGTTCTCATCTCCTGGTCCTTACATGAAAATATAGCTATAATTGTAGCTGCATTTGACAGGTGCTGATAACAAAACAGATGGACAGGTTTGATTCCTATTGTTACAAGTTATTTTCTCTGTGGTAAGTAAAAAACTGCCTCTACCATTAATAGGAGTGTCAGGAGGAGGACCTGGTTTGGGAGATTGGAAGGAGATGATGAGTTTGAGTTTGATGTGATAGTGGCACATTTAGATAGAATAGGCAGCTGGAAAAGTAGTATGGGACACAGAAAGATGATCTCCAGAAGCCAAGGCATCTACTGTCATTGTTTTCAAGTTCTTTTTCTTAGTAGTTACTAAGTTCTGGAAATGCTGAAGTTCTCTAGAATTTAGGAACGCCATCCTCATCATCATATTGGATTCCCATCTCTGTGTCTCTTGCTCCTTTTTCTTCTACCAGCTATTAGATCTGGTTCTTATTTTGCTTCTACACTTAAACACTTACATTTGCTTTTCCTTTTCCTTTTTCATTTCTAGTAAATTGTATTAGGAAAACCCCTCACTAGATTTAAATAGTCAAGAGTCCTGAGTTCACATTTCAGTTCTATTACTTGCTAGCTGTATTTCCACAAACTATTTAATTTCTCTCAGAATCAGTTTTCGCAAATGAGGACAATCTTACCTGAACTGCCTTACCTTTAGGTATGTTAAAAGAACAAAAATGCCATATAAGTGTTTTCTATTACTATTATTATCATCATTATTATCATTATTTATCATTCTTTCTATGCTTGATGCCCTAACCCTCTTACAACTCAGGCATTTAATATGTGTATTGTGCTTCCCTCCTCCAGTTATTTCTGTTATTTCCCCATGGTTTCCTATTCTTGTGCTTCACCTTTCTCCCCCCATCTCAACTCATTTGCCTTAGGAATCTGAAGATTACAGATTTATAGCAAGAATGGATCTTGAAAAGTCATCTTTTCCAACCCCCTCATTTTATAGCTGGGGAAACGTGAGAGAATAAGTGTTTTGCTCAAAGTAGTCAGTAACAAAGCTGTGATTCAAACCCAATTCTTCTTTCTTCAGATCTGAAATATTTGTCTTCTAATTCTATAGCACCTCTCTCATTTTCCAAGATCTTTCACAAATAGCTGCCTGTTTTTTAGCAAGCAAATTGACTTGTTCTTTCAGTACCTTGGGATACAGTTTGTCTAGACTGGTGACTGACATTCATTAGGAACAAGGAAGTTCTCTTCCTATCCTGTGGCTCTTCTTGAAGCCTTTTTTGTTCTGTCTCTTTCAATTACAGACATTTACTGAATACTTATTCTGTAACAGGCACTCTGGATCATTCTCTTTGAAAGAAGCAAAATATAAGTGGAATTGTTCTCCTTTCCCTCATTTCACATGGTTTCTACCTTGAGCAGTAGTCATCCCTTTTTGTAATCTTCGTTTCCACTCAATATAACTTAAAATCTTTTTTTTTTTTTGGTTGTTATTTCATTGCTTTCTCATTTCTTTAGGCATTCATTTTGAGCTCTAGCTCTTAGGAAGCTTTTTTAAAGGATTTTGCCATCCTTTTGTATTAATCTTCTTTTACTTGTACTTGCTTCTTTTTCTGTGCATACCTTAAAAAAATCTTTTTGGTCAATGGATTCCCTGTGCATCTGTATTTATTTCTTTAGATTTCCTTTCTTTTCATCCCTGCCTCCTTTTCTTCCTCATCAGAATTGTTTTTCTTCTTCATTTATTTCTAAGTTCTTATCTCTGCTGAATCTTCCACATCTCACTTGGGCTCCTATTTTATTTCCTCTAGTATTGGATAGTATCTTTTTTTTTCTTCTTCATGAAGATTTACAGAATTTTGCAGAATTTAATGTAACAGCACTGGCAAAAAAAGTGTTAGGATAAAGTCTTAGATGTGGAAACAATTGTTTCATAGACCTTACACTATAATAGTCTACTTTAAAATAGCATGGTTATTATCTGAACAAGGAATTGAGAAAGCATTTGTTGTATAGATCTTATCTATTAGAGAGAAACATTAAAAAATTACACAGTGTAACTATTGGCATCTGCCCGAACATAGAAATAATTTTGTTAGACTCATTTTTGTTTTTTAAATGCTATTTGTTTGGAAACCATTTTACCTGTATTAGTTTGCAATTTCATTTCTTTCAAAGTGCTAAGGTAAACCGTAACTCTGTTGTTGGTCAGTTCAGTTGTATCCAACTCTTCATGACCCTATAGGTCATAGCACTCCATAGCACTATCTCCTGAAGTTTATCCAAGCTTATGTTTGTTGCTTCCATGACATTATTTATTTGTTTCATCCTGCTTTCCCCTTCTTTTGCCTTCAGTCTTTCCTAACATCAGAGTCTTTTCCAATGAGTCCTATCATCTCATTATTATGTGGCCCAAGTATTTAAATTCAGATTTGAGTGATTTCCAAATGAATGAGGTTTTACTATAATTTTATTTGTCTTCTTGTCACTGTTTCTTAATCATGTCATTACATCTTTTGTATTTGCATGCAGATTGATCCCATGTTTCAGAAGACAGCTGCGTCATTTGATGAATGTAGCACTGCTGGGGTATTTCTCTCTAGTCTTCACTGTTCTGACTACAGGAGTGAGCTCCTCTTTCATTCTGATGTCCGGCCCCTCTCCACTGCAGAGCCTCTGAAGTTCCCAGCTTTGGGATCGGTGGAAGTAGCAGATTTTAAAAGTAGGTACAAATACCCCAACAAAGGCATTTGAGTCCCAAACAAAATTGGATCCAAGCACTTGGAATTCAAATCCTGGGTTCAAGTTTATCATTGCTCTTTGGATTCTACTTTCTTCATCTGAAAAATGAAAAAATACCTGCCCTACTCACCTCACAGGGTTATTGTGAGGCTTGAATGAGATTATTATGTAAAGTACTTTGTAATCTTAAAGTGACAAATATCAGCTGTTATTATTTGTGAGGATCAAATGGGATATGGTTTGTTAAAGTGCTTTATAGATTATAAAATGCTCCCACGGATGTCAGTAGTTTTTGTTATTTGTGTGCCACTAGTTCCTAAGTGATCTCCATGAAAGATTAGAGAACTTGTTTTAAAATGTGTATCTTGTTTGCATTGAGTACCTTAGAGACGCTAAAGGAATGGTTAGTCAAATCACAGATTATTTTTCCCTGGCAAATCAAACTTCAAACAATTGCCAAGAATGACTTGATATTCATTGTAACTTGATACAAGTTTTCATTATAAACCAGGGTTTATAATATATAAATATATGTATGTGTATGTGTGTGTGTGTATGTATGTGTGATGTGTATATATATATATATGTGTGTGTGTGTGTATGTGTATAGATATACTCAGAGCATAGCAATTTCTAGCTTAATCAAAACATGGCTTTATTTTTTACTACAAAGAAGATTACATTTCAGCATAGCAAGGAATACTGTAATGTTCGGGCTAGCTTTTCTGAGGGTCTTCTGGAAGGGCCTCGTTCTCAGCAGGACTACAAGGATGGACAAGAATAGAGTCCAAAGTCTTTATTGTCTCCTTCACAGTCTGTATCTGTCATAGTCTGACCCAGTCTCCTCCAGCAGTCTGACAGTCTGCCAGTCTGCCAGTCTCAACCAGTTTCCCTCTGAATCTGACTTTGTCCCCAGTTCTTTCAGCCCTTAAATACCATATTACATCATTACAGTATACTGAATATAAGCCAATCTAGAGTGATTATATCATTATATCAAACTAGAGTGATAATATCATACTAAATATATGTGAACTAGAGAATCATTATCTCATTAATTCCACTGAGTTACACTTTGTTTCAAGTATACTTCTTTCAAGTATACTTCTCCAAAGTTCCAGCCCTCTGCAGAATACTATGGAGAAGCTTCTTATCCATCTGTGCAACATGAGACATTTTTATACCCTCAAAGGATAAAAATTAAATGGGTTTTATACATAATAAGTGGAGAGATACAGAGCTGGATGTTAATGGAGTTATCTTAAGTGGAATCACAAAAGCTCAGCAGTAGTGGAAGAGGTAGATTATTGGGAAGTTCCAAAAAAGAAAAATACAATGGATAACTGATAACAGCAGGTAGTATGAGCACTTCCATTGTGCTAAAGAATGCAAAATTTTGCTTGGAGAAAAAACTTTTTCCTACTGTAAAAAGTTAAAAAAAAAAGTTTTACTGTTTTTTTCAAGTTAGTAATACTTATCCTATCCATATGCCTTTGCATATTGTCTCTCAAAGCAAACCATAGGATGGGCTTAAAATTCTTCTGAAGAATTCTTCAGCTTTTTATGGATTAGTTCCTATACTTATACTGCAGAACCTTCAGATAACTCTAGAACTTTAGTGTTTGGGCTTAGAATAGAGGCCTCAAGATACAGGTGACTACCTGAAAAGGTTTATAGAAATATGTAGAAATATTTTGCCAGTTAGTGTAGAAGGTTCTGAAGAGATGAGACTTGACCATCTCCAGGATGGTTTATTTAGTTCAAATCTTTTTGGGACTCCTCTTTTGCCAATCAGAATTCCTGCAGACCCCCTAGAAGTGACTCACATCTTTTGAAGATCACCCTGATTGTTAATTCCCCAATCATACTGGAAAATCACCTCCTTCTCTAAATCCCCATCCTCATCCCCATCCCCCTGGCATTTGTGAGACAGGGAAAAGATCACCTGGGCTTAATAGTCCAAATCCTAATGTACACTTTAATTTTAGTCCAGTATTGTCCTAGGGATGTGGTAGTTAAAAGCTTGGGCTCTCTATAGAAAAGTATCTCTAGACAGGCTCTTGGGTTGCAGACCAGACCTCTGGTTCATATTTACATGATGTATAATATTTATGAAATATGCTATGACATTTGGCCCCTTCCTGGGGACTATCTAATACATAAGAGTCCCTATTTCTACAACCTGCCTTTTCTTGTTTGTGTCTATTTTAAGGTGTGACTGTCCAAATAAAGTATTTGTTTGTAAATATGAATATTGTCATATTTCCTTCTGACATAGGCAAACTAGATGATTTAAGACCAAAAAATAAGATTCTAGGATTGGTTACAAATTCCTAAGGCATTCTTTTAGGTTCTCTAGCTCCAGTGTAGGGTTTACAAATTATTTGGAGGAAAAAGTCAGTGCTTGAGAGTCCTTTCTGAGAGTAGCACATAAATCTCCCCTGCAGAAAATATTGTACGTGTGCTGGCATGTGCACATTGCAGAGACTAATTCCAGCTGACTAAAAATACACAAAGCTGACTTTCAGCCACTTCTGTTGGTAACTTTGATAACAATGCTCTCAGTCAGAACATAATGAGTGAATCATTTTCATTTTGACATTTAATTGAAATGGATGAGAAAAGTAATTTATCTGACTTTGAATCTCTGTAATCTTCCCGCCAGCTGCCCTGCTGCAGTGTGTGGAGGAGCGCCACATTTGCCCTTCGCTGGCTGAGTTCCAGTTTTCTAAGTGGGACAGTGATGCTGTTACTGAGGTACAGAGTAACTTTTGGTGTAATTGCTCTGGGTGAGTCCCAGAGCATGTATTTGTGGTTTGGTTGAATGTGCCCAGCGTATTCTCAGTCCAAGATTAGTTCAGACAGATGGGAACAAAAACTTTGAAACTCATTCTTACTTAACCAGTTGTAGGGAAAATATTTCCTTTGGCACATTTGTAGGAACAAAAACCTGAAGGGTAATACAAACAGCCCTATGTTAGAAAACAAAATGAATTCTGGAATTTGTTTCTTATTATTTTTTCTCTGCTTCATGGTGGTGAGGCAGCCCTACTTAAGTAAAGCCTTAGTAGGATTAACTCTCCAGTGCTGATTATCCCAATAGCCTCTGTGTTCTGAGGTTGCTCTGTAAGCTTCAGGAATTTCCTGCTCTTTGAGGTTATGTCCCTTGGCACAGAGTTTCCTGAGAAATCATGATGTGTAAAGCTTTCCTTTGTTTATTTTTAGCTTGGCCCCTTTAGCCTCCTCATTAAAATTAAGAAAACAAATGGTCTCCATGGAAAATTGTTTTCCCTAAAACATGTAGTTTGTGGATTGAATTCCTGTTTCATGTACTACATTATGTGCCTGGCAACAGTACAATTCCATTCTGTATTGTGCCTTATAAACTTCCTCAGCTCTTTATTTATGACAAAAATGCTGGGCTTAGAAGTAGGGGTGGGAGAGTGGTAGGAAGAGAGCAGTGGAGTAATTAAAACATGTAGGTAAAGAAATAGAACTTTTAGCTAAAATTTAAAAGTAAGAAGATGCGGTGAGAGTGTTGAACAAAAATAATTACTAACTCATTGAGGGAAGATTGAGTAGGTCACTTGATTGGGGTTTTTTTTTTTTCTCTCTTTTTCTCAGTTACATGTAAAAAAAAAAAGTTGATATTTTAAAAAAAGTTTTGAGTTCCAAATTCTCTCTTACCCTCTTCACCCTTCTTGAGAAGGGAAGCAATTTGATATAGATTATACATGTGCAGTCATACAAACCATACTTGCATCTTAGCCATGTTCTAAAAAACCTACCCCTACCCCCACCCCCAAAAAGGAAAAAACAACCAATCTAAGAAAAATAAAGAAAGCAAAAAAAGGTATGCTTAAAATGCATTGAGACTCCATCATTTCTTCCTCTGAATGAGGATAGCATTTTTCATTACAAGTCCTTTGAAATTACCTTAGATCATTATATTGCTGAGAATAGCTAAGTCATTCATAGTTGATCATCATACAATATTGCTGTTACTGTTTACAACATTCTTCTGTTTTCAACTCACTTTGTATCAGTTTATATAAGCTTTCCTAGGTTTTTCTGAAAGCATCCTGCTCATAATTTCTTAGGACATAGTAATATTCCATCACAATCATATACCACTACTTGTTCAGCAATTCCTCATCCCCTCAGTTTACAATTCTTTCTTACTATAAAAATATTTTTATACATAATCTACATTTGTCTTGTCAATATTGATTGAGTATTTTAATTACGGGCTCTTATCCAAGGATCCATAGACCTTTTAGGGTGTCTCTGGATAGTTTTTTTGGTGGGTGCTATAAACTTGGATATAGGAAAATATTGCACACCTATTTTCACAATGTTAATCTATTACATAATCCTTTCATTATGACTTAAAAAAAACAACAAAACACGGTATTCTAAGAAGAGATCCTTGGATTTCACCAGACTGCCAAAGGGATTCATGACACAAAAAAAAAAGGTTAAGAATCCTAAGTGTTGATATATTCTTTCTGTTCTTTTTAGTCTTTGTCAGTTCTGGTGGACAAGTTTAAGAAGAGTGATCAGGTATTTGATGTTAATTCCGAGATTGAAGATAGTGATAGTGAGGAGTGTGCTGGTATTCCTGTGGAAGATGACTTTGATGCAGACATGCATGATCAAACAGCAGGAGGGGATCATGAGTTCAGAAGTTGCCAGAAGTCTTCTGAATTCAAAAATTCCAGGTAAAATTAAAGAAAAAGCAGACTTTTAGAGCAAAGGAAATTTTTTTTTTTTTTTGTGAGCTTTTCATATCAGTTTTTAGTAGATTTCCTATGGGGATATTTGATTCTAGCTGTATTTTGATGGAAGTTTGTATGCTATATTTCAGATATTGCTAGTTTGTAATTTTTTTTCTTTCAGTAAGACTCAACATAGACTGGTAGGAAATTGTTTTGAATTTTTTATCTGTGAAAGACATCATCATTCTTATAAATAACAATTCCACCACATATTGTGAGCATACAGAGCCTGCACCTGATTGAGTTAAATAGTTGTCAAGGAGGGGAAAAGGAATCCATAGGACATAATTTATTAGTCGTTCCTTTTAGTGGAGTAGCTACCACCAAAAGTAGAATGTGGGACAATCTAGTTTAGAGATGGATGGGATCTTTCTACTCAAACTAGAAATTTCTTCTTTAACATCCCTGACAAGTTGTCACGTAATATCTGCTTAAACATTTAAAAGGATGGGAAATTTTTATGTTTTCATTATATGCTAGTTTTTTTTTTAATGAATATTTGTGTATGTATCAAGTTATTCTGCTAGACTTTTAAATTCCATGAGAGAAGGGACTATGAAGGCATAGTCCAGGGGTCCTCAAACTATGGCCTGTGGGCCAGATGCGGCAGCTGAGGACGATTATCCCCCTCACCCAGGGCTATGAAGTTTCTTTATTTAAAGGCCCACAAAACAAAGTTTTTGTTTTTACTATAGTCCGGCCCTCCAACAGTCTGAGGGACAGTGAACTGGCCCCCTATTTAAAAAGGTTGAGGACCCCTGGCATAGTCTATACTTTTGTGTCTTTCTCTAATGCCTTCAGAAAGCATACAACAAATGTTTGTTAAGTTGACTTGAATGCTCTACTAGCCTCTTCTATTTTTGGATGCTCTTAATTGTTAGTAAATTTCTTTAGTTGAAATACACCTTCCTAAAATTTAGATGTGTTCATTGTTCCTCACAGAAGTCTAATCTCTGCTTTTCAGTTTTTTTGAAGAGTTTTCACCTCTTCTAAATCTTTTCTGAATGTATTTCAACTTGTGAATATAATATTCTTCCTATAGTATGACTTGTGTAAAGTCCAGTAATTTCTCTCCCTTCCCTCTTCTCTTTTGTTTTGAGCACTACTATTTTTTTTAATTGAAGTTTATTTTCTAAACATGCAAGGATAGTTTTTCAACAATAACTCTTGAAAACCTTCTGTTCCCATTTGCCTCTCTTTCCCCCATTCCCTCCCCTAGATGGCATGTAATGCAATATATGTTGAACATGGTAAAAATATATGTTAAATCCAATATAGGCATACATATTCATACAATTTTCTTGCTGCACAAGAAAAATCAGATCAAAAAGTTAAGAAAAATGAGAAAGAATATAAAAGTCAAGCAAATCACAACAAAAAGAATGAAAATGCTCTGTTGTGATCCACCCTCAGTTCCCACAATTCTCCTCTGGGTGTAAATGGCTCTCTCCATCACAGGTCTATTTGAACTGATCTGAATCTCATTGTTAAAAAGAACCACATCCATCCGATTTGATCCTGGTATAATCTTCTTGTTGCTGTGTATAATGATCTCCTGGTTCTGCTCATTTCACTTAGCATTAGTTAATCTAAGTCTCTTCAGGCCTCTCTGAAATCATCCTGCTGAACAATAATATTCCATAATATTCACATACCATAGCTTATTCAGTCATTCTCAACTGATGGGCATCCACTCAGTTTCTAGTTTCTCTCCACTACAAAAAGGGTAAACACTAGTATTAACATAGCTTAAGACTATAATAACTTTCTTGGCCATTTCAGATTGTTCATTGAAGTTGAATTTGTGGTCAACTAAAATCTCTCAAGTTTTTATATGTACTCATTTTAATTTTAATACATTTGTTGTTGTTGTTGTTGTGAGTTTTTCAGAGAGCTCCCTGTGTATCTCGCTTCATCTTCATTTGCTAACATTTAAAATTTTGCTTTTGATGATTTCTAATCCCTTCTGAATTGTCTTCCAGTTTGGTTTCTTATGCTATTAGATCATGCTTATTATTTCTCTGAATTTTCTAAAATATGTTTCTAAAGATTGGAGAACATGGCCGATAGTACTTGGTATCCATGGCTATTGTCAATTCCAATCAAGCAGTAATCTCCAATGGGTCTTTGGCCTTTCTGTAGCTCCATCCTATTCAGACCCCACAACATAGCCAGGACCTCTTCACCCAAGTAAATTGGAGGCCTGGGATGGAAAACCTGAGAAGCAGCAACAGCACTCTGATATCTGATTGAAACAGGACAAACTAGGAGGACATCCATCCTATCAGAAGCAAGGGTGCTGCCAATTTAAGCTTCCATCCCCTTCACTCTTGGAGAGTCTGGGCCTTATTTTTCTTCCATTGTGCTTCCCCAGGAGCAGAAAAAGAAATGCGTGTCTGGGCTAGTGCAGGTAATAGGGAGATCCCATGTTATGATACTCTCCTTTCTGCCATTCTCTCCACTTAGTTACAAGGTGGTGAAATTTAGTGTTCTTTCTCTTGTACCATACTGATTACATTTTGCTTGGCTGTTTATCTGGATAATTTGACCCCCAGTCTTTGCTCACTGTGATCCACCCTTCACACAGCTGCCAGAATAATTTTCCTACCTCTGATCCTGTAATTCACTTCATTAAGGACCTTCAGTGGCTCCCTATGACCTCTGGGGTAAAGTAAAACTTAACATTTAAAGGCAGAGTTTGTCTCACATTATAATTTTCCTTCATATACTGTTTCAGCCAAATATGGTATTACTTAAACTCAGCATTCTACCTCCCACCTCCATGATTTTGTATAAATTGTCTTCATTCTTAAAAAAAAAATATTCATTCTTAAAAAATATTCATCCTTTAGAATTCCTATCTTCTTCTTGTCAAGACTTAATTCATGTATCACCTCCAACAGGTAGCCTTTGTGGTCCCTTAGTGTTTTTCTTAGCCTCAAATTATCATATGTTTCTATGTTTTACATCCTCCAGTAGAATGTAATATCCTTGAGGGCAGGGATCATTGTTTATTTGTCTTCATATCTCTCAGAACTTAGAGATTTTTTAATGTGCTACCCTGGGGGGGGGGGGGGGGTCTCTGTACATACACTCCTCTCTTCTCTTACCCCTCCACGTATCTGCTTTTTCCTGTTTTTTTTTTATCTGGGGTTCAAAAATTCTGAATTTTACTCTGCCTTCTGTGCTTCTGCTTCCTTTTGAAAGATGGAATTATCAATGAGGTATATCAAGAATTGATCTACCTTTGCTTTTTACTAGAGTAAGACTTCCAACAGAAGTTTGTTTAGTTGAAAATGCCCCACATCATTACGGTAGCATCATTATGGCAATTTTGTGATCTGCATCATGAAAGCACTCTCTGTCTACCTCTTACCTCAGGTTGAAAAGGCTAGTATACTGGAATGTCATTTCTCTCTCTTTTTTTTCCATAGAGTATATACTGTCATGCTTCTCCCCTCAGGTCTGTAGATTTCCACTTAGATATAGTTATATCTTTTTGAAATGAATTATCTTTACTTTTTATGTAATCTTTGGGAAAAAGGTATATCTTTCATTACCAGTAATGAGCATGATCCCAACATATTTTGGTGATATCCATGAAGATTCTAGTTTGCTCTTTTAATGAAAATTTCAAGTTCACTTTATTCATGATCACTTTGTGCATTGAGATATAGATAGCTAAGGTCGTAAATGTTATTTCCAGTGCCCGTTATTTCTTCCTATGAATTGATTATTCACTCCACTATTTTTATCTTTTATCTGATGGACTTTCCAAGTTGTTTGTTGTTTTTAATCTCTTTCAAGTGTTTTTTGTTTACTTTTGGATCCCTACTAAGTGTCTGGCTCCTAACAAAGTATAAGTTCCTGAAGGACAAGTAATTTTTGTTTTTGTTTTCATTCCCAGCATCCCAGCATAGTACATTAGGTACTAATGGTACTTAATAAATATTTGTTGATTTGAATTGAAATGAATGGAATCCAAATAGTGGTCATTGAGGATACAGAAGTGAAAACTATACAGTTCCTACTCTTCAGAAGCTTATAGTTGAGTTGGATATGATCAAGTAAGAAACATCATCACATAAATATGATACAGGGTAGAATTTGATAAGGGCAAAGAAAAGGGTCTAGACAAAAATATAAGAAATATAATCAAGGAAATACTACTTTCAATAGGTGGGATCAGGGAAAATTTCAAGGAAGATGTATCACCTAATCTTTATCTTGAAAGAAGAGAAGGATTTCAATAGGCTGAGATTTTTTTTTTTAAACTTAATTTTTTTTTCAGACTGAGATTTGAAGAGTCTATGTTCCAGGCAAAGAACTAGGAATGGTAGGATTCAGTTGAGACTAGATAGCATTTTGTAATGGACTCACTTAGCATTCTTCATGAACTTCCTCTAGTGACACCTAAAAAATGGTAGTAGAATGTCTTGGGTGACCTGGGTGACCTAGGGTTTCAGCCTCTCTGTGGCTCACTTAGTGTAAAATCGAATGATTTCTACTTCCTCAGTCTTTTGCTTCTGTCTTCTTTTCTCCATTTAGATAGCTTCTCTCCTAGGACATACCGAGATTATTGCAGTAGCCTCTTGATTTGTCTCTCTGCTTCACACACTATTTCCAATCCATCCTCCCACAGTTGCCAAAGTGATTTTCCTAAAATGTTGTTTTGACCATGTCATTCCTCTACTGAAAAAACTTGAATGGCCAATAATAGTTAAAGTTCCCAGTTAGCTCAGGTGGCTGTTATAGTACTAATGAGTCTAAAGCCCTAAATTTGATTCCTTCACTTACCAATTTTTTTTGAAACCTAAATTTTTTTCAATTAGCAAATCTATTTTCTCTCCTTTATTCGGAAAAAGAAAAGAAAAACAAAACCTTTGTAACAAATAGTCATGGTAAAGCAAACAAATTCCCATGCGTTTTATGTTCAAACTATATGTTTCTATCTCACTCTGAATTCCTTAACCTCTTTCAAGGGATGAATGGTGTGTTTCATCATGGGTTCTCTGGAATCAGCTAGTCATTGGATTGATCACAGTTATTAAATCTTTCGAAATTGCTTGTTTTTATAATATTGTTATTTTATACATTGTTCTCTTGGTTCTGCTCATTACAATCATTAGTTCATACGAGTTTTCTCAAGTTTCTCTGAAACTGTCCTTTTCATCATTTCCTACAGCACAATAGAATTATGTTACATACATATATCATAATTTATTCAGCTATGAGTTTCCAGTACTTTGCCACTAACAAAAAGAATCATTGCAACTATTTTTGTTCCTATGGTTCCATTTTTTCCCCTTTTCTTTAGTCTCTTTGGGATATGGTTCTAGTAGTGGTACTGCTCCTGAGCAGTTATTTTGATTTCATTTCATAGGAGTTTAGGAACATTGATGTATCTGCACATCCAGCAGAACCTTCCTCTTCCACCTTTGTTTTATCTGCACCTTACTTAGTTGAAATAAAGAGTTCTGTTGCAGAATTCAGGGGAGTGAACTTTATAACCATGGGTAATGTGTGCAATGAAGCTAAGCCTTTTTCTCCAGCATTTTACCATAGAATCACCAAATGTTAAAATTGAGAGGAACCTTAGGGATCACCTAATTTAACCCTCTCGAATAAGGCATCTGAGGTCCACAGTCTCCATTACAGGGTTTTTTGAGGAAAATGCTTTGTAAACCATAAAGTACTATAGAAATGTAAATTAGATAATTATATTTACATAGCAGTTTATGATTTTGAAAGCATGTTGACACTGATTAATAAGTCCAGTTCTTTTGATGATATTGAAGGGTAATTCTAATTTTAATCATAATAAAGTTCATATTTGTATTTATAAAGCATTTCTATGTCTGTGTGACAAAGGCAGTCCAAGTATTGTTTCCTTCATTTTATCAATGAAAAAAACTAAGAACCAGAAATTGTTACTCATCAGCACATTGTCACGGTACCAGGGTAGAAGCCAGAATTTGAACCTAAGTTTTCTGATTTTAAGCCTAGTATCCCTTATGCTACACTACTGGAGTAACACTTAGGCTCTAGGGAAAAGGGGAGTTGGCAAGGTACTTTCTGATAGCCAGAAGTGTTTTTGAAAAGTGGCAATAGATGAGTGATTAAGAAACTATCTTTTTTTTTTTTTTTTTTTCTCATCTGGAAGTGGCAGTGATGTTAACTTGAACCATAAATGATTGAAGTGCTTTAGAGAATTTGGTAGGTCAGGAGTAGAGCCCACCCAAACCATTTCATTAGCATGAAAAATATGCTTTAAGGCTTTTGGTGCTCATTTGGTCTGTACCCCTAATTTGAATGTTTCTACTCCTGGAGATGAAGCTCATCCCTTTACTATACAGTAAATAAAACAGTGACTGTTTAAAAAGAAAAAAAACCCATTTCCAGAACAAGTATTTAAATAGAGTAAAACCCTGGGCTTAAGCTAGGAAATGAAGAGAGGGACCTAAAATATTTTATCACAGATGGCATGGTTTTCTGTTTAACCCTGGGGGAAGAGGAATAGGAAGACAAAGAAGGAAGGGGGAGGGAAGAAGGCACTCTGGAATGCCTGGAATGTGTTTATAAAAGGGTGGGCAGATTATAATTTCTAAAAGAGTTGATATATTCTGCTCTTTATTCTCATATCTCAAACTCTATGTCAGGCTTTCTTCAAAAGTTTAAGATATTTGCCACTGAAAACTATTTAAAGGAAATTGTTTCCAAATTCAATTCCATAAACATTTATTAAATGCCTACTATATGTCAGGCACTGTGCTAGGGCAGGGACCTTTTTTCTGTTTTTTGATGAAGATACAAATAAGAAATAAAAGTCTCTTGCCCTCTAGAACCTTTCTATTTAAGAAGGGAAAACAACAGAATGGAAGCTTGAAAGATTGGGGAGATGGTGTGGACTCTTTTTTGGGAGTACCATGTTTCATAGAGTTCAAACCAGGCAGAACTGCAAATAGAAAGTGAACATTTAGTCCTAAAAGGGGAATATATACATACATACATATATATATGTATATATGTTATCACAAAAAATTATTAAACACCTAACTTCATGTGGTCCTGTGCTAAAATGAAGACAAAAAAATATTTAAATGTCAGCCTTAATCTCTAGGAATTCACATCTGAATTCCTTAAACATTATTTAAGTATAAGCTATGTACAAGGTGGTAAGGAGATAAAGGAGCACCAAAATGGAAAATTGTGAATGTCAAAGGATGAGTCAGTAACTAGATGAATTAAAGTGTAGCTTTACAGTATTTTATTTCAGAAATGTGCACAGGTATTAATTTTCAACAAGATCACTTGTGACACATCTCTTCAAGTGCCTGAAAAGCTTTCTGATTCCATGAGATAAAAGACTGTTAGAGACTAGTTATTTGTATCACATTTTGTATAGTTATGTGAACTTGCTCCCCAGGAGCAAATCTTTAAGAAGATCATGTCGTAAAATGAATAGATACACTGATGATGACCAATTGATTCCCTATCATTCACATATTTTTGATTTTACTTGATCTAATTCTTTTAGGTAATCAAAATTAAACAAATCACAGAATTTCAGAGTTGAAAGGAACCTTGAAAGTCACCTAGTCCAAAACATAGCTGAAAAATAATCCTCATTTACTTCATATCAGACAAAAGATCAGCTTATCTCAATGAAAGGCATCTTCCCCAATGCAGTCCATTTCACTTTGGGGCAACTCTCATTGTTAGGTAGATTTTTTCTTAAGTGGAACCTAAATTTGCTTTTTAACAATTTCTATATACAATATCTGATTTTGTCCTTAGAACCAAATAGAACAAATCTAAGCCTTCTCCCATGTGACATACTCTTGGATACTTGAGCATGTTTCTTCTGGCTAAATTTCCTTAGTCCCTTCAGATATTAATGTGGTACAAACTTAAGGCCTTTCACCACCTGGGTTACCCCTTGGAATACTTCCTTGTTTATCAATATTCTTTCTCAATAGTGATGATTAAAAATGAATAGAGGTATTCTAGATATGGTCTGATCAGAGCTCAGTTCAGTGAAAGTGACAACTCCTTATTCCTGGAAGCTCTGATTTTTTTTGATAATAGACAAGCTACTTATTTAAAAGTGGTGAAATCCAAATACATTCCAAAATGTAGCAGGCATAAAAAAGTGAAGGTTATCAATATTGCCAATTTTGTATCATTAAAACTAAGTATTATCCATGAAGGATGTAGTAGTTTCTGGGAATCATGTTTTTCTTTTCTTTTCTTTTTTTTATTATAACTTTTTATTGACAGAACCCATGCCTGGGTAATTTTTTTACAACATTATTCCTTGCACTCACTTCTGTTCCAACTTTTCCCCTCCTTCCCTTCACCCCCTCACCCAGATGGCAAGCAGTCCTATACATGTTAAATATGTCACAGTATATCCTAGATACAATATATGTGTGCAGAACCAAACAGTTCTCTTGTTGCACAGGAAGAATTGGATTCAGAAGGTAAAAATAACCCTGGGAAGAAAAACAAAAATGCAAACAGTTTACTTTCATTTCCCAGTGTTCTTTCTTTGGATGTAGCTGCTTTTGTCCATCCTTGATCAATTGAAACTGAGTTAGATCTTCTCTTTGTCGAAGATACCTTTCATCAGTTATCAGATATCACTTTCATCAGAATACGTCCTTATACAGTATCATTGTTGAAGTATATAATGATCTCCTGGTTCTGCTCATTTCACTTAGCATCAGTTCGTGTAAGTCTCGCCAAGCCTCTCTGTGGAATCATGTTTTTCTACTTTGATCCACTGACTTGTGGAAAAACAGAAAATATAGGAAGGTAAAAGCAATTTAAATGGAAGTTTGGGAGGGGAGATTCAGATTTATTTGTTTTAGAGAAATAAACTACTTCCATTCATCTTTTCAAATTAAAAACAGAAAACAGTAAAAACTATTAAATAATAAAATCTCTTCACATTTATGGACTGAGGAAATAACAAGATCCCATTGCAATGAATATCCTTATAAAGATGTGAGAAAACTGTTTCTAAGCCCTTGTAATATGTCCAAGGCAACTGTGCTATGTAAAACTAGTTAAAACAAGTTTTAAACAAAGAAAAAAAAATTAACAAAAAATATAAACTTTTAAGATGACCTCAGAACTGATGAAATCTAGTCCCTTCTTTTTACAGAGGAGAAAATTGAGACTACAGAAATGAATTGACTTATCCTAGGTCACACAGTGTAGTTAATGGCCGAGCTGGGATGCAGCCTTCATTTCCTGATTCTTGTCTCCAGTTTTCTCCAGCTTACTGTCATTCTGCACAAGAAGTGCTTTCTTTGGCCCCAGTGCCACATTCTGTATCAAATTTTACTTAATTTGTGCAGATAACACACAATAACAAAATAACTTTATATTTGTGCCATTTGAAGACTGGGAAAGACATCAAAGTCCTGACAGTTTTTCATCTGGAAAGGACCAGTAGTCTATTCCCCCTTACTTTATGGATGAGAAAACTGAGGCTGCTAGGAGCAGAACTCACCAGAGGCCCAGCCCCAGGCTTTTCACATGGTACTTTTACTGAACCATACTTTGTTCTTTTTTCTTCTCATCAAACAGGAATCCAAGGAGTGAATACTCTTTGACTCTTTCTATTGGCTTCTTGCTTAAAACATCTCGAAAATGTGAGAGAAAAGCATCTTTATTTTCTAAATCTACTAAGACAAAATGATCAAATAAGTTTTCTAAGCAAGGCAGAAAAGGGGGATTGGCATATGACATATGTATCCCAACATTCACCTCTATCTAGGAGGGAGAGGCTTGAATCAAATCAATTTAACAAACATCAATTAAGAATCTGCTTTGTGTAGAGCTTTGTGCTAGATGTGAGAAGAAGACAATTTAAACAAGATACAATCAGTGCCCTGAAGATGCTGACAGTGTGGGGATAAAGCACGTGCCTGGATACCTGTGATATATGATATACAAATCAATTAGAAAGGGGCAAAACAGGGTGATGTGTTTAGGGGTTGCTTCTTGGCTTTGTAGATAGGGACTGAGATTTCTAGAAACTTTTTTTTTTTTTTTTTTAGTATAATTCCACCAGAAAACAATTTGTGTGTCTCCTGGAATGGACGTAAAGGGATTTTAGCTGTATAGTTCAAATATTAATAGCATTATTTCTCTAAAATTGCTCCTTTGTTACCTTAACCTTTAGGTGGCAGCAGAGTAGCACACTTCCAACATGCTTTGAGACCCTTGTGAGCCCAACTCATTCATGGGCTCAAAGATCTTTATTTCAGTACACTGATAGGTGGGGTAAAAGATCTTTCCTGTTTAGCCATCTTTTCAGTATATTGCACAAGAGCCAGGGAGCAATGCTGGAGGGAGTGATGGGCAAGCCATGTTGGGCAGTTAATTGTGTTGTATAGATTAAGCTGTGTTAGACAGGCATCTTCCTCACCTTTACTAGGGACTGTGTCAGTTTGCTGTGGGGACTATCTGGTTGCATGGAAGCAAGGCATGAGCATAGCAGATATTAGTATTTTGAAATGCAAAATTACTCTGCTGTACCAGAGTCATTTGATTTTGCAGAAGAGAGCTCATTGCCAGGAGTCAGAAGACCTGTTTATGCCCTTAATTGACACCTTTGTGATCTTGGACCAAGCCATTTAACCTCTCTGGGCACTTGGTTTCTTCATTTGTAAATAGAGAGAATTGGTCTAGATGATTGATAAAGTTCGAATTTTCCACTTTTAAATTGATTGATTCTATAACTGACTGCATGTTTAAACAAACTTAAACATTATTGATTTGTGTAGCACTTTATACTTTCAAAGTGATTTTATGTCCAACTAGTTTATTTGTTCTGCCTTCCTCCCAGAGTTGTTATGAGGATAGAATCAGACATAACAGACATAAAAGTGTTTTATAACTTTGTGAATATATACAAATGAAGAATATTTTTAGTACTAATGAGGGAATTCTAGTTTAGGAATTATCCTTTTATGTTGAGGAAGCCTATATATGGAAGCTATAACTTGCACAGGTTCTGATTTTTTTTTTTTTTTTTTTTTTTTTTTTTTTTTTGGTATGTTGTAGGCAAGAGGTGATTTCCCTTGGAGACGGAGACATTGGTACCATGTGCCTCCACTTATCCATGAAGCCTGGAGAATATTCCTATTTCAGTCCCAGAACCATGTCTATGTGGGCTGGTCCTGACCACTGGAGCTTCAAACCCCATCGCAAACGTATGTATTTATAGTAGTGGTATTAAGAAAGGAGGCAGTCTGCAACTTCCTTTTAGCCGGGCTGGCCAGCCCTCTGTCATTTCAAGTAAAGAAAAGGAAAGGAAGATCATCATAGCTTTTTGGTATGTCCTACTAAGTTAGGATACTACATTAGCCCTTATAATGAAGGAATAGTAGGGCTACAAATGAGTTTAAGAGTAAATTAGGACAAAGGCTGCTTTCCTCTCCCCCTCTCATTACCCACAAAAGTAGAGGCTAAAATTTACATTCTTTAATTGTGCTTAGTAGCAAGGCAAATTCTCTCTCAAAACATAAATTTAAAACTCAAATGACTTGGAGAAAGTTTACCTTTCCTAACATTGCCATGATATTAAGGTGCATATGATTTCTTGATCTGAATAGAATGATAAATTTTAAGTGAGGAAAAAGTATAGATCCATTAAACATCTTGCTGAGTTCCACTATTTAGGTCCCCAAACGGGACAATATTGTTTTGTTTTATGTGCTCATTTCTGCAGAAGACCCTACTTCTCAACAAGAGAAGAAAAAGAAGACTACAAAGAAAGTATTTGAAATCAACTTTGAGGAAGAGATTGACTTTAATACACATTTCCGAAAAACTAGGGTTTGTATTGAATTTATTATAAGCTGTGCTGTCCCCGAGTGCTTTTGTTGTTATTTTAGAGATGAGGTTGGTTTTATTTTTTTTTACCATGTCAGCCCAATAAATCCAGTTTTCAAAAAAAAGTAAAATGGTATTATCAAGCTGATCCCTACGTATAGGGAAGAAGATGGGCAAGAGTGGTATTAGGTGAAGAGCAGAGAGAACTAGGTAATGGTTGAAAAGGGAAGGAGACCTGGTGCAGAGTGCAGCTTTGTAACAATCTCTTACTATCTGGAGACTTTCACTGTAGTCTTCAGCTCCATATGATTTGGCTTTTTTAATTTCTATATTCTTTTTTTTTTTAATTATTTAAAATGAAATACAAATTAAGAAAAAAACTAAATAGAAAATGAAAGAAGAAAAAGGAAAAACAAAACATTTGTCATGTGCCCAGCAGAATATGAGGGAGGATTTAAAATATGTAATAGTACATTTTCATTTGAAGAAAGCATATATAATAATAGAGATTATATTCATGACTGTCCATCTTTTCTTTGCTTCCTAGTAAGTTATTCTTTTGTTCTCTGTTGTACACTTTTTACCATATTCTTTTTTTCCCCTTTCACTTCCCTCCACCTCCTCTAAGCAAACTACAATTAAACAAGTATATGTTTATGGCTACACACACATGTATACACATACAGATCTAGATGCATACCTATACACATATCCATGCACATATATACATATGCATATGCTTTTATATGTACAGGGACACACATCTGAAATGATGTTAATATAGCTGATATATAATGTATATTTTTCTCTCTTAATTGAATAACAGATTTGGTTGAGACAAAATCCTTAAAAATCTGTGAATTCATCAAATGTACTTTTTTTTGTTTAATTTTACTGAATGTAATATTTTTGGTCATAGACCTAGTTCTTTTGATTGTTAATATATAATATTCTAGAACCCAAGATTTTTTATTGTAGCTGCTGATGGATCCTATATAATTACTATAGTTTCGGCTTGTTTGAGTTGGATTTTTTGGTTTGTTTCTTGTAAAAATTTTCTCTTTGATTTGGGGGTTTCGAAATTAGCAATAATGTTCTCATGTTTTCTTTGTAGAATCTCTTTGAGGTGGTGGTTTTTTCTATTTCTACTTTCCCTTCTTGTTCCATCACTTCACAACAATATTCTTTGATTATTTCTTGTATTATTGTGTCAAGGTTCTTTTTGGGGGCACATTTTTCAAGTAATTCAATTATTATGTTTTCTCTTCTTGATCTGTTGCTTTCCTTATAAGATATTAAATATTCTTTTCTATTTTTTAATTTTTCATATTTTGTTTTGTTATCTCTTGGTTCTTATAACTTTACTGGCTTCCCTTTGCTGAATTCTAATTTTCAAAGAATTGTCTTCTTTAAGACTCTGGGTCTCTTTTTCTAGTTGGGTGGGTGAATTTCTTTTCATAAATTTCTTGTTTGTTTGTTTTTAAGTTTTTCCTCAGATTATTTCATTTGTTTTTAAAGATCTTTTTTGAGTTCTTCTATAAATTCTTTCTGGGCAGGTAGCTATTTAACATTACTCTTTGGGGTAGGAGAAGCTTTTTTCATTTCACTGTCGTCCTCTGAAGATGAATTTTGGTCTTCTCTAAGTAAGTCTTGATAGTTGAGGTCATTCTTCTTTACCTACTCATTTTTTAAAAAATGAGATCTTATTAGTATAAAAAATGAGGTCTTATTAGTTTAACCATCTGGGGTATAGGAGATGGTGCCTCTCTTCAGTTCAGTTCTCCTTTCTGGCCTGGAACTGCAAATTAAGAATAGCATCCTCCTGTAAGTGTCTGTTGTTCCCTGCCCCTACTGCTTCTGCACTCACTGGGCATATGCAGGTTCCTTTTCACTCAGGGGTGTGTCTCAGCAGTTTAGCTGGGCCTAATGTTACTAATCAGCTAAGGTTCCCTCAGTTTTCCCAGACTTAAACCCCCTAACTACCCTTGCTGTCCAGAGGTGGAAGTTCTTGTGGTTCTGGCTAAGGCTACTTTCAAACCTGGCTAGTCCCAGGGCTCCTTGCTTGCTGTTTTTGCAGAGCTAGTCTGGAGATATTTACACTTCACACTCTTAAGCCTTAATCTTGGGGTTTTTCTTCAGTTCTTCTCTAGGTTGTTCCGGGAGGGCTTCTGTCCTGCCAGTCTTACTTGTTTTTCACCGGTTTGTGTTCATTCTGAGATGCAATTTTGTTTTGTTTGTGGGGGAAATCTGGAGAGCTTGGAATTTTCTGATCTGCTGTTGTCCCAGCATCCTACCTCTGCATTCTCTTAATGGGGAAAAGGTATCTTTTAGTCACTGTTATTAAAGGTTCTTGAAAATTTAATTCTCATCTCCAGGCTGCTACCACACTGGCCAAGTCAACTCTGGACAACCAGAGTAAAAGAGCCACCACCCTTCCTGCTGATTTTCACTATGAACTAGAGAACATTGTCCAGCTGAACCTGAAACCAGGAAACAAGGTGAGGCTATTCCTCAGGCTGCTCAGGACAGGGCTTCCATACATGCTTAAAGATTTGTAAAAGCTTCCCTCACAATACCCTAAGTATGATGAGCTCTATTTGACAGGTGAGAAGCTAGCCCTAGAGACATTCAATGACTTGGTGTTTATGATCACCCAGCTCATCAACCTTGATAATCCTCCACTGTCTTGACTTGTGGCTCTTGAACTGGGAACATTCACTCTCATCTTTGAGCAATGTTTAGAAAAGGGAAAAAGAAAGGCACAGGTGTCCAAAAGCACTATTCCAGCCATGTAGATAAATATATAGCTGCTTCTGCCTTCAGGCAAGGAGAGGGGGAAAATCTACCCAAGATTTTTGGAAGAAAGGAGGAAAGAAAAAGGTGAGAAAGACCATTATGTTTGGTTTGGAGCATATTTTAGCAGAGACATAAATTAAACTTTTCAGAGAGCAGTGTCTATAATCATGAAGTGTCTGGTAGTTCTATCACAAGAGGCACATTTGAAAAAAATGAGATGTTTTGTGTGGAGAACAGAAGACAAAGAGGGACAAAATAACCTTTAGATATAAAGATTGATTTATTCTGATTTGTACCAGAGGCTAAGACTGAAAACTGAAGTTAAAATACAGTTAGAGGAAATAAGATTTTTTGGTCCCAAGACAGCTGTTAGAGCTGTTCTTCAATAGAACAAGCTACCTTGAGGTTCTAAGTTCTCTGTCCCAGAAATGGAAGCTGGGAATGAAAAAAATTCCAGCATCAGAAAAAAGGTTGAAGTAGATCACAAAATAGAGAGCTAGAATGGACCCTAGAAGTCTTATACTTTACCTCATTTTATAAATAAGAAAATTAAGGCTCAGAAAGGTAAGTGAACTGTTCATAGTCCTATAGAAACTCTGCTTGGATACTATTCAGTGCCTCCCTGTCTTCTGATTCCCAAACCCAGTGTTCTTTCAGCATACCGTGATTACTTTTTAGATGACCACCAAGGCCCATTCTTAACTCTAATAGTCTGTGATTCCATGCTTCTATGTAGAAATAGATATTGATGTCTGAATTTATCTCCCTCTTAAAAGTTTTAGTTCCCCTTTTGGTAACTATTTTCCACTTGCCATTCTGATCTCTCTTTGATAGTTAAGGAAGAAAGCTCCACAAAGTGCTTCATCAGAACAGGACGATGAGATTGAAGAGTATGATTACAACAACCCTAATGATACCTCTGAATTTTGCCCTGCAGTGCCGGTAAGGAGGAATGGAGAGAGGAAGGGAGAGATTTTTGGGTTTTGCCAACGAGGAGAAAAAGTTTCTTCTACTTGCCTCATGTTCTCCCCTTTGCTTGGCATAAGTGGTGGTATCTATCTGACAGCGACATGCACATTTTGTACGTAGAAGGTGTATATTGCTTGTCAGCAGAGAAAAACTGAGAGCATCCTCAGGAAGAGACTGAGCTGTTATACTAGGAAACCTGGAGGTTCTCTAGGGAAGCCTGGTTTCCCCCATCATACTGAAGGTAGGGGCTATATTTTTTCTTTCAGGCCTGGGGCTCATTGCATTTGGGCATTGTGTTTTATGCCTCTCATACAACTGAGGGTTCCCCCTGCCCAGGAATCATCTCTTCTTTATCAGAGTTATAGCAGCTGTTCACCAATGACCAGGAGGACCTGGCAACCTCTTCCTCCTCCAGACCCAGAACTTCTTCAGAGGGCAGAGACTGTGTGCTTCTAGTCATTCTTGCTTTAAGCCATTTGTACCAAAGCGTAATCCATTTGACCCACAGAATCCATCAATCAATACTGAACAACTGCTGTCTAAAAGATATTTCTAGGTGCTTTAGGAGAGACAAAGTAATATAAGAGAGTTCTTGCCTTTGAGGAATTTACAACCATTGGGGGTGGTGAGACACACAGAGGAAATAGAAACTAGTAACAAAAGGCAGGAATGATAAGTAGCAGAAGCAAAGGAATGTAATCTAGAGGGTCTTCAGTCCTGTAAGTGAGTTGGGGGGAACAAGAGGACTGATCACTCCCCCCCAGTTATCTCTTAAGAGAAAATGTTGTTTTTGTTTTTGTTTTTTAATCCTGTAAAATCTTGTAAATCTTTAATCTTCTGGTAAAATTTTTCTCATCAGATATCAAACTTAGAGAAGGAAAGTTTTTATTGTTGTCTTTTTTTTTTTCAATTTTGTTTTTTAGTGACTGTAACAAATCTGATCAAGACACACGTTTTGTTTTATTTGTGTACTTCAGTTATGTTTATTGAACAAACAGTAGAACTACATTTCTCAGCTAGGCATCAAAGAGATCAGTTGGTATTTGTGGCAATTTATTTCCTTTCTGAGTATAGTTCTAAAACCTTTAGGGATATTAAAATAGGAGAGGTACCTGTCTCTAGGGTGGTCCAGTTTTGGTTTGGTCTGAAAGCAGAAAAGTGTAATTGGTGGTCCCTATTAGTTTTGAGTAAATTCATAAAACATAAGACCTTCTACTTCAGTTTTGTTTTGAATACATCTTTTAAGTTTAATGCCATTTTGTCCAAAAGTTGAGCAGCTATTTTTCTTTGCCTAGGCTGCTGACAGTGATGATGATGATGGCCCTGATGGATTATTTGTAGGACCAAATGGGACCCAATTTGATTTTACAATTAATCCCAACACCGGATTTGGAAATTCACAGGATAATGAAAATGATGCTGATGTAAATGGATTGGATAATCCTATATATGAGGAGTTAAAATTAGTAGCTGAACCACAGAAGGTAAGACTTAAACATTTAACCACATATGTATAGTAGTGATGGTTTGGTATTGATTTTTGTTTATTGTCCAAGTTACAAACTAGATAAAATTGTAAGATTTATTCCCCCCATCCCCAGTTATTCCTCTTTTGTTTACTTTGTGGCTTAGTGGATACTCCAAATTTTGGGGAAGGCTGTGGGTGAAGGGGAACTCTCTGATTGCCTTAGTGTTAGCTGTCCATGAATAGACATGAAGTGAAACTGACCACTTCTCCAAAAGAGCACTGTAGAGAAAGAGCTTGTTAGACTGGGCATATTGATATTCATAGAGCTAGTTGAGATACATTTTCCATTTTCAAGCCAAAGCAAAATGGTGGTCTTTTAATTTGCCAGATTTCACTTCCTTAGGTATACCTGGGAATTTCTGACTGGATTAGGATTCTAGGTAACCGTGGTCATAAATGGTCATAAATGAAAACGGGTTTGAAATGAGAGATCAAGTTTTGTTTGCTCCTAATACGCCCAGAGCAAGATCTGTAATTCCACCATTAAAACTTAACATGTGCTAATAAGCTACTTTTTCATGCATCTGGGCTTTCATTTCTACAGTGGCCTGATAAAAATCAAGACAAATTCTTCTGTCTTCTTTCAACCTGTCTATTTTAGGTGAATAAAATTGAAATTCATTATGCCAAGACTGCCAAAAAGATGGACATGAAGAGATTAAAGCAGAGCATGTGGAATCTGCTGACTGATGGCCAAGAGAAAGAAGCAGTTACTACAGAGGTATCTTGTCTTTCCTTCGTCATGATTTGATTTCTAGGAAACAAAAAGGTGTGTCTTAGAAGAATTGGCTGTGGGTCTACTCTCAGGTCTTGGCCTCTGGAGAATAGATGTGTGATGTTGGGGTAATTATTTAATTTTTCTGAACTTTAATGTCCTCTTATATTAAATGAAGGGGTTAGAAAAAATACTTTCATGCCCCTTCTCATTCTAAACCCTATAATCCAATGAAACAAAATTCTCAGCCTTTTGTTGTTGTTGCAAAGGAGCCTAGCAGCATCTTTGTTGCTTTAAAGATAACTGGATCCAACCTTTCTCTTACCTGTGATTATCCTGATAGCGGACATCTCAAATGATCACTTCTGTGACTACTACTGCTAGGTAAATATAAATATCAAATTTTAGATATGAGCAGCTGATGTTCAAAATTGTTGATTTATTAATTAATTCACCTAATAATTACTATTTTTGGGTCCACTCATTGAGCCAGTTCCAAAACTATTTGTCTGATTATCTTTCCCATGTTTGTCTCCATCTTTTCCATAACTGTAAGATAAGAGACTTTAGTAAAATGTAAGTAGATAATATCTGTAGCACTTTCTGATCTCTAGTAAATGTACCTTTTCAAAAAAGAAATTAAATGAGATTGGCATGATCATTTTTTGAAAGTAAATTTTTCTTGATATCTTTTTACTTCACCTACATTTCCCATTGTACCCATCTTCTCACTCTCTGCCAGAGAGCTATCGTTTCTAATAAAGAAGGAAATGGAATGTAAGACTAGGCAGCTGGTTACCAAAACTAACCAGATGATCCAAAAAGTTTGACATAATCAATGTTCTATACCCATGGTCCTTCCCAGCTCTGCAAAAAATTAGAGAAAGATGGAAATAGCCTGTTCCTGAGGAAGTTGTGATAACTGCTTATGGTTTTTGTTTCTCTTTCTAAAAGTATTCAGAAGTTAATTCTCTCAATAATGTATTTTACAGTTTTTCAAGAACAGAAACTAATTTATGACTCTTACTATTTGCAGACTACCTTCTTCCTTTTTTGAACGTTAGGATGACATATGGCCTTTATTTATCCTGTAGCCTCTCTTCCATTGTCTGCAATCTTTGAGAGGTTTTGGTAGCAGCCTAGCAATCACATCAGCAATCTTTTTAGTTCTCCAGGGTAGAGTTAACCCAAGCCTGATGACTTGAAGCTATATACTGCTGGTATGTCTTTTCAGTCTAGCTTATTTTGGATTTCTACAACCTGCTAATTATTTTGGTTCTTTACTTCTCGAATCAAAGACACTCTTCTTAGAGGAGAAAACACAAGCAAAATAAATGAGTTGAAATTCAGCTTCCTTTTTGTGTTGTTATGATCCCTTCCACCCAGAAGAGCAATCTTTGAGCTTTTCAGTATTACTACTAAGAAAAAAAAGCAGATCTACTTTTCTTCTCAGTACCCTTTTCTTTATAAAACTAGAATGAAATTGAGCCAAAAGGGAACGTGGATGTGGTACCAGATGAGAAGATTTTCAGTGATCTTACAAAGGATCTTCTAAAGAAGTAAGTACCAAAGCCTCTAGTTCAAGGGCAGCTGAAGTCCATGGCCAGGTTAACAGGTGCTTCCCAAAAGCACTTAAAATATTGAACTGGGGGTTATCAATGTTGTGAACTCAGTAAGTGCTTTTTCACTTTTTAATAAAGCTTAGGGCACAAGTGTTCCAGCTTATTCCTTGATTGAAAACAGCAACTAACAGATCATGTGACAGGACAAAGGCACTAGTTATTTGTACTTATTGTCACGTGATTTAAAAGCAGTCTGCTTTTTGTCCTAATTGTGTGCCACTTGCTAGTTTGGGCTCTGCACTGGTATATTGGTTGACATGAGCCCAGACCAGTAACCTGAGAAGTTATTCCTTGCCAAGGACTTGAATAGAACCAAAGGTTTAGGATTTTTCAACCTATTGGTTACAAGCACTTAAAATATTTCTTTGTTTCTTACTAGTTCATTCGTTGTTTATGTATATGATTCATACTTAATGAAAGAGAGTTTGTTTTTAGCATCTATTTTGTATCTTACTATTTCTTCCCCTTTGTTTTACAGCTTACCCCCTCTGATGGCTCAGAACCTTTCTGTACCTCTGGCATTTGCCTGTCTCTTACATTTAGCTAATGAAAAGGTAGGTAAATGATTGGTAAGCATAATGGATAGTGAGAACACCCCATTTTAGCTTCTTTTTTGAACAGATAAATTTTGCCTGTTTTTTTTTCCCCCTCTAAGGCAATTGGGGTTAAGTGACTTACTCAGGGTCACACAGCCAGGAAGTGTTAAATGTCTGAGGTCGGATTTGAACTCAGGTCTTCCTGACTTCAGGGCTGATGCTCTATCCACTTTGCCACCTCGCTCCCCTTTGTTTTTCTTAGATTATAGTAGCAGTAGTTTACTTATCTAGATGTTACCAAAATATAATCCAATTATGTGCAGCAATGAAAACATCAAAGAAAAGCCCTAAATATTAAGATCTGGGATAATATGTTGTGGTTGGTTGCTTAACCGACCTGAAGAAAAATCTTTTCTTTGGCTAGTAACTCTGAAAACCCAAACTTGCTGATCCCAAAGCCAAGACATAAGAACTAGGAAAGACTTTGGAATTCATCTGGTTAAGAATTCAGTGATTCAGGATAATTTCAAGGAAGGGAGAGAGAAAGACAGAGGAAATGAGAAGTAATGAGTGGCCTGAAGTAGAGCTTTTAATGTTAGTGGGGTAAGAACAGTGATGGTCAGAAGAAAAAAGACAGAATAGCCAATATCAATTAGATAAGGGCAGTGATCTGGGGCTTCAGTTAGATAGCAAAGTAAAGGCTGTCACTGTCAAGGACTCTAAAAGGCCAATCATTTTGGATTTCCTATATGCCCATGATTGTGTCTTTTTGCATAATCATCGGTGTTGTACAACACTTGTTCATTCAGTTTTCTAGGGCTATACTTTGATTGTCAGAACCAAGATGAAAAACATCCTCCTATAATGCTCCCATCAAATCCTTAGAAAGCATCCACTGCCCAACTAAATGTTCACCACAGAATGAAAATGGGTAATGTGCTTTCTGATTCCAAAGGAAAAGAAAGTTTAGTTGGCAAAATCGATTTTGATTGTTTGACAGTTCATAAATTGGACAAGGGGAATGGACAAGATGACTTCATAGATCCTTTGTAACTGTAATTATAAAAACTGAATATTTGAGCAATACCAACATTTATGGTGCTCCCTTAGCACTCTGCTCTGTGGCTGTAAAAGATGGACCTGTTTAATTTCTAATGTGTGAGGTGTGTATAAAAACGTAAATGTAGACAAGGTATGTTTCTAGATCAATACTCCAGAAATGTCATATCAGTGGAGTGTTATTCTTTCAGTAGCGTTTATTGGGTTAGAAATATCTAGCTTAGCATGAAGAATAAAGAATATTGGAGTTTCTGAAAGATACTTGAGTGCCCTGCTCTGTGGTGTAGTTGTTGATGTCTCCCACTATATTTCATTCCAACCCCATTCACTCTGTTTGTGAAAAATGGCAGAGAATGAAATTTGGATATTCACAAATTCTCTCTTAAAATCTTTATTTAACAAGTGTTGGATACTTTAGAGATGTAGGGAACCCAAACCTCAGAGACCAGTCCAATGCCTTCTTCACTTTTTAGGGAACTGATCTGTGATTGTAATATGTATTTTCCTAAATTGCACACTCTTCTTTCCCCCCCCCCCCCAAAAAAGGGAAAATGAACATTGTCATTATTTCTTTTAGTTGGACATTGCCATTGAAATGGTACAGAAAGCTGCAATATGAAGGAGCAAAGAGGAATTCTACTGTACATTTCTCATAGACTCATAGCATCCAATTAGAAGGGGTCTTGGGGGCAGGTAGGTGGCACAGTGGATAGAGCACCAGCCCTGAATTCAGGAGGATCTGAGTTCAAATCTGGTCTTGGACACTTAACACTTTCTAGGTGTGTGACTCTGGGCAAGTCACTTAACCTCCATTGCCTCAGCAAAAAAAAAAAAAAAGAAAGAAAGAAATATAAAGGGTCTCACAGTCATTTATCTTGTTCAACTCAAACCAATGAAGAAATCCATTCTGCAGCCTATTTCTGATAAATAGTAATCCAGTCTTTGTTTGAAGACATCTAATGATAGAGCATCTTGTTTCCCAAAGCATATCATTTGTTGTTTTGAGCTGAATTCTGCTTTCCTGCACCTTTCACCTTTTGGTGGTTTCTGTTTCTACTTTTTCAGACAAAATTAAATATTCTTTCACAAGACAGTCCCTCAAATATTTGAAGGTACCTATTCCTTCTCCAATTTTTTCTTCTCTAGACAAAATATATTCTCAGCTTTTTGAACTGATCCTCATAAGCCTTGAGACTTTTTATAAGCATGTTTGCTCTTCTCTAGATGCTATTGAACTTTTATTAATGTCTCTCCTAAATTATAACACCCAGAAGTAAGTAGTAACCCAGATGTGCTCTGACCACTGGCCACTGATTATTCCCCTGGTTTGAAGAGTATATCTTCTCAATGAAGCCCAAGATTGTATTATCTTGTCTTACTGTCATATCGTAATATTAAGTTGTATTGAGCTCAAAAGTTACTAAATTCCCTAGATATTTTACACTTAACTGTTTTCTCTCTCTTGTACTATAAAGTTTATTTTTTAAAAAATTCAAGTGTAAGACTTTCTTATTGTATCTTTTAAATTTCATCCTACTAGTTTTGTACCAATCATCTAGCTTGTATCATAAGAGCTCTGAGTCTATATCACTAGATTTCCATCTAGTACATATCTTTCTATCTCATGTACAAGAAAAGCACAAGAAATTTTATTCAATGCTTTGCTGAAATTTAGGTATGCTCTGTTTAGAGTAGTCCCTTGATCTACAAATTGGTAGTAATCCTATATTAAAAAAAAAAAAAATTGTGTAATCTCCTTGGGTTCATCTCTTTTTTTTCCCCCCCAGAGTTTAACCATAATACTGTAAGAAATTTCTGAATTTTGCCAGGAATCAAAGTCAAGCTTGATGTACTATATAATTTGGGATGCATTCTCTGATCTTCTTTGTAAACTGGGACAACATTTGTCTTTTTCTTATCCACTGGTACCATTCCCTCTCTTCTTGACCTTTTTTCCCCTCAGTTATCTTTCAGAGATTTCTATAAGTGTTTCAGCAGCCATCCATCTCCCATTTCTGTTAGAACTTCTGCTGTAGTTTGACTATTCTGGTGATTGAACAAAGAGAACTAGGTGCTTTCAGACTGTCTCCTTACTTACTTTGCATTTCTTTTCCTGGATAATCATTTTTGTTTTGCTTTTTCCAATTTAAAAACCTTTCTTTGATCCTTCTCTTTTCCCTCATATGGTTAATTAAAGCCCTTTCACTTTCTTTAACAAATTCAGCCCATTTAGAACTTAAATGCTTTTATTGTCATCATTCTTTAAAAATGTCATGCTTTTGTGTTTATTATTGCTTAGCTGCCTTCTCTTCTTCCTTTACATTTTAAAAAATATACAAGTTGATTAGTAAGTTCTCTGGGCAAACATATTGACCTATTTTAACCATTCCCCTTGTTTCTTTTTGCTTTTGTTTCTCCTCTGAGTGTACTACAGCCTTTCAATGTTGCTTTAGCACCTAGAATGATACAATATTCCAGATATGGTATGACCACGTAGAATATGGAAGAACTGTCACTTCCCTAGTTCTGGACCCAATACTGCATTAGCTTTTTTGACTGCTCCATTGACTTATCTCAAATCTGTTGTCAATTCAGCACAAAGAAAATCACCAAGTGTAATCCCTTCATTTTACAGATGAGGAAACTGAGGCCTAAAGAGAGAAAGTGATTTGCCTAAGTGCACCTAGTTAATGATAAAGCTGAGACCACAACACAGGTCTTCTGGCTTGCACTCCATGTTCCTTCCTGTAGCAGGGTAGATAATTAGCTCTTAAGCAGGTTAAACAGTCATTTATTCTAAAAACAAGGACTTCCCTATCTAAACATCCAGGAACATCTTGACAGCATTGCATTTTCTTTTTCCTTTACAAAGCTGGTCTCATAGACCTCACATATTTGCACAAAACATTCTCAATTCAGCTCCACTAAAAACAATCCGTTCTCTAGCTTTACCTAGAGTACATTGTGCTTTGATAAGCCAAGTTTCTGCTAAAGCATGATGAAGCTATAAAGTATGTGATAACAGGTTTGAACCAACTGCAGAGATTCTGACCACAGCACTGGCTCAGCTTCTCCTAACAGTACAACCCTTGTTCTTTTTTGTTAGACAGGTCTCTCTGGAAATAACCCCAGAGCAGTCAGCATTTGAAGAATGAGGGGAAAGTTACAGACCATGACCTGCTTGTGTGAATAGGGAGGCCTTTATCCCAGGCCAGCTTTAGCCTTATTGAAAGGGTTTTTCTTTGTAATGTTTGCCATGACGTTCAGAATAACAGCTTAATGTGATCTATGAGAACTCAGGTCTTAGGGGCACTAGGAAAATACACTTGGCTCACTTAATTTCCATTTAGGACCATTTCAGCAATTTTTTTCTTTCTTGCAATTATTTTCCCCCTTCCCAATGGCACTATAAACTAACTGCGTAACCTTCTTAGGGCCATGACACATTTCTTAAAATACCAATAGAGGTTCTCAGTTAATAAAAAATTAACTGAGGGGCAGCTAGGTGGCACAGTGGATAGATTGCCAGCCCTGAAGTCAGGAGAAGCTGAGTTCAAGTCTGGCCTCGGACACTTAACACTTCCTAGCTGTGTGACCCTGGGCAAGTCGCTTAATCCCAATTGCTTCAGCAAAAAACAAAACAAAAAAAAAAAAAAACTGAAAGAGGAGGTAGTTTAGAGAACCATTATGAAATGTAGATGAGTTTAAAATAGTTATATCTGGAAATCGGCATTCTGATACCTGTTAGAGAGTAGCAGCTTCTCTGAATTTACCATAGATTAGTTTCTCTTTTTTGGCAGTCTCCAAAAACCTTGATAGTTTTTAAAAGTAAGTCTGCAACAAGAAGGGAAGGCGGGAAGAAGGTACCTTCTTTATACTTTTAACTAGACCTTCTAGTACTTTTTTAGTTATAACTATACATGGAGCAGTTAACATAGGATTGAAAATCACTGCTACTCAAGACCAGAACTGATAGAATGAAGTTTAGAGGCCATGGCCAAGAGTTAGATTATTGCACCTGAAGAGATATTTAATTCCATGCCAACATTTTATATTTCTTATTTATTATGTTCTTTATTCAAAGATTAGAGGGTGTAGGGAAGAGTAATGGGGGAGGTCTTAAAAGACTTTTCAGAGTTAGAATCACAGGAAAAACTGGGGAGTTTGAAGGCAGAGATTTGGCTTCAAATCCTGGCTGTATCACCTGTGTGTTGTTGAGTAAAATAATGAACCTTATCAAGACCTCAGCTGAAAAATGGGGGAATTGAGCTAGATTTCTGAGGTTTCTTTGCAATTTGGTGTAGCATCCCACCATCTTCCTAGAGCCCATGTAACAAAGAAAGTTCCAGAAAACTGATCTGAGTCCTACTTCTGCCAAGTATGACCTTGGGCAAGTTATGTAGGTCTGAAGTCTCAGATTTTTTATTTGTAAAATGACGAACTGAACTATACAATCTCTATAGCTTTTCCAGTTCTAAATCCTTTTATTCTATTATCTGTAGCTCTTACGATTGAAAAATGGCACCCGAGAGGCAATGGCTAGGTTAGCTTCCCTATGTCTTGAAGATATTCTGCAAGTTAGATACTTATTTGGGTTGGATACTGCCTTCTTTTTAAATGCAAGTAACTTCTGGAAGGAAAGTTAAAATTAACTATAATTGGATTGCTTATGTATGTTATCGATTGAGAATCAAGAATTTTTGGGGGTGAGATGGAAAGAGGGAAAAAAGATACACTTTGTACAATCAAAAGGCAATATAGGAATATTTATGTGGCATTTCTGCCCCAACTATCCTGCCCAGGATAGAAGAAGGGAAAGTCATGGAAAGAGCCATGGACAAAGATCAGCCATTTAAGAGTTTTGAGGAAAGTCTTTAGTGAGTATTCTGCATATATCAATGCACCCTACAGAAAATGAGACCCTAGCCATAAATCTGTTTAACCCCAAACTACAAAACTTATTATTAAAAAGAATGTCTGCTTAATAGCAAAGCAAGAATGCTAGGAATAGTTCAGTTAACCTCCCTTCTGACGCACCCAGCACAAATGCAGTCATTGTAGAGAATAACTTACATGGGCAGAGCCCAAAGAGAGCATATTTATACATCATTTGCCAGAACATGGGAATAGTTTGAATAATGTTTCTCTCTTCTAGATTGGGCTTTTGTCACCTACCATTCTCTGATGGTAATTTGATTTTTGGTTTCTTTTATTTTGAGATTTGTGGTTTTGATAATTCTGTTGTAAGTGATTTTGATATCTATTTTTGTATTGTTTCTTCAGAATTTGACACTGAAAGTAGTGGAAGACCTTTCCGATGTTCTTGTTATGCAAGGGAATTGATCCTTCATTGCAGTGAGATCATAAGGAGGCCTTCGTCCTGCTATGCTAAAAGGAACCAAAAGTCACTCTCTTTGCTGGTGGCAGGATGTTATGGATTACATCCCTTGATGAATTCTCATTAAATGCTGGAGATGCAAATTTGGATGAACTCTAATTCAGGTGCAATGTTTCTTTGCTATGACAATTAGCACCTTGGAGCATCTTGTGGATAGTGAAAATTATCTGCCTTGTATTTTTTTTTTTTTTTCATCACCCTCTTAAGAGAAGAGAAGTCAGGGAAGGATAGTGCCATTTTAGATTATACAACCTCATGGCTCTTCTGACTGGTCATTTTAAGGCTGATCACTTGTTATTTTACCTACTGTGTGATTCCCACACAAATTGCAGTTGGAAAAATTTTTCATTGGTTTTTACTTGATACTTTTGTACATATGAAGTTTTAAAAAATTTTAGGAACTCTCTAAATATGTATGTATAAATAATGTTTATGAAATAAAATTGATAATCAGAATCCTTTGCCTGTTGATAATCATTACCTGTATTTAATTTTATAGCTGAAGGAAGAAAATGTATGGATAGAAATTATATGTTTAGTGATTGTATGTATGTATATGTTCAGAGTACCATTATGGGCACCTGGCTCATAGTAGGTGTTTAATAAAATGCTTTGGGCCTTTCAGCTGACTTAGAGATAAATCGGACTTTGTTGATTTAGAGGCCTTTTGTGCAGCATAAAAGTCTTTGGTCTAAGAGAGATGCTGAATGACCATCTATTTATTAAAATGTTGGCTTTATTAGTGATTAAATTACCCAGAAATTTTATCTCAAGCCTTTTTTAGTGCCATACAACCATAGTATGAGCAGAAGAGAAAAATTTGTAGAAGAAACCGAGTGCCCTATAGTAGACCTTTTGTCCCTCTAAAATTGGAGTTGGTCACAAGAAGTTAACTCGTACAACAGGATTAGAGATAGTTATAGAAACTTCTGTGATTCTCATAGTTGCAGTCACAAGGACAAACTGAAACCTCAGTTTACCTTTCCAAAGGTCTTAGGAGCTCTGCTCTGCTATGGTCCTTGAGTCTTGCCCATTGTGCTCCTGTCTGTCTTTGGACCCTCAGAACTGAAACATGGCACTGCTCAAATGCCCCAGAGATTAATGCAGTTGTTGGTGTGCCATTAAGGATGTACCTCAACCGTCATAATGTGTCTTTCACTTCTTTCCTCTCACCTCAAAAACTCACCCAGCACTCCCCATCTGATCTCACCTCCCTGCATCTGTCCTTCAAGGGCTGTTGTTAGTCATGGCGCAGGGGTCCTCAAACTTTTTAAATAAGGGGCCAGTTCACTGTCCCTCAGATTGTTGGAGGGTCGGACTATAGTAAAAACAAAAACTTTGTTTTGTGGGCCTTTACATAAAGAAACTTCATAGCCCTGGGTGAGGGGGATAATAGTCCTCGGCTGCTGCATCTGGCCCGTGGCCGTAGTTTGAGGACCCCTGGTCATGGAGGAAGCTATGTTCTGGTAAAGGATTTAGTATACCTTGATTGGGGGAGGATTCTGGAAAGATAGTGGAGTAGGTCAGTATATTTCAAACTCTGCAGATTTCCCCCACAAATAGAACATAGAGCTGGGTGTGGTTGCAGCTCAGCAGGAATCACAGAACTTAAACCTTCTATAATGTTGGGGGTCACAGTCCAAGAAAACTGAGGAAACTTTAGCTGAATAGGAACGCCAGGCCCAGCTGTGCTGCAAAGACATGAAGGACCCTGGTCAAGAAGGAACCAGCACAACAGGTGAGTACAGAGGCAGGGGAACAGGAACGTTGCAGGAGGGAATATCTTTTGATTTGAGGTTCCAGATCAAAGGGAAGAGCTGAAGTGGAGACAGAAGCACCATCCTCCCAACCCCACAATTAGAGGGCTTATACTAATACTTCTCATTAAAAAAAAGTGAGCCAGAAAAGAAGAATCCAATCATAGAAACTTACTGTGGGAAAAGGGAAGACCAGGGTTCATCTTCTATCTCAAAGAGTAATGTGAAATGACTTCCCTGTTCAGAGAAAATATATAGACTGAACTCAAAAAAGAATTTAAAAAGCAAATGAGAGACATTGAGAAAAAAATAAAAATTAAAAACTATCCAAGAAAAACAAGATTATGAAAAAAAAAAGTTATACAACTAGAAAAGGAGATATCTACAGTCTTAAAGAGGAAAATTATTCTGGAAATTAGAATTGGGCAAGGGGAAGCCAGTGAAGCTATGCGAGACCAAGAAATAACAAAACAGAATATAAAGAATGAAAAAAAAAAGTGAAATAGCTTACTAAAAAAAAAAAAAAAAAACGAGATCTGGAGAACAGATGGAGAAAATATAAGACTAATTGAACTACTTGAAAACTGTGATCAAAAAAGAACCTTGACACAATACTGTAAGAAATAATCCAAGAAAATTGTTCTGGAATGATAGAACAGAAGGAGAAAGTAGAAATAAAAAAATCCACTCTTCACTCCCTCAAAGAGATCCTTTGTGGGAAACACAGGAATATTATTGCCAAAATTTGAAACCCCCAGATCAAAGAGAAAATCTTGTAAGAAACAAGAAAAAACCAATTCACATATGCTGGAGCTACAGAATTGTACAGGACTCGGCAGCTACAATAAAAGACGTTAGGTACTGAAATCATATATACCAGCAATCAAAAGAATTAGGCCTATAGCCAAAGATATCATATCCAGCAAAATTATCTATTATTTTGAATTTAAAAAATGAACATTGAATGAAATTACAGATTTTCAGGACTTTCAACCAAAATTTAATATTATGAGCCAAAGATCATGATCAAAAGTCAAAGATCAGTTTCAAGGAACTTAACATAGACAAATTGCTTATGTTTTTTACGAAAATGTATATTATATGTTTAAGATTGGCATCACAATTAGGTAGCCCAAAAGAAATATTAGGACAGAATTAAGGTCAAAATAGTAATTATGTTATACAAAAAAGGTACAGAGGAAGAATAGACACAGAGGCATTAGAGTAAGGAGGAGGGCTCATAGTTCTGAAAATCTACTCACATCAGGGAATGGGTTAAATAGGCAACATTACATATATATACAATGAAGAGTATCTTACCTTCCAAAATCTATAAAGAAATAAGGGAGAATGTATGGGTTAAGGGGGAATCAAAGGGTGGAGGAAGAAGACAAGGGAGGGATCCATGGGTGGAGGGAGGTTAAGTAATAGCCAGGCAAGTTAAGGAGCAAAATTAAAGCAAAGATTTAGTAAGGATAGGAAAGATGTGTGTGTGTGTGTGTGTGTGTGTGTGTGTGTGTGTGTGTGTGTGTATCTATATATGCATACATAAATATATCCTTATTTAACTATAGCTACTTGGGGGAGATGGGGAAGAATGAAAAGGAGAAAAAAAGAATAAAGTAAAAAAATGTTCATCAGAGAGCAAAAGAATAACCTATAAGGAAGTAAAGAAAAGATGGACACTCATGAAAATAATTTCTTTTGCTATTATATATCCTTTCTTGAATTGGTAATTTATTGTTATGTATTTTGAATGTGAATTATATATTTTGAATGCTCTTTTGTCTTATCTTGCTTTCCTTTTCGTCTTTCTTTTTAAAATTCTTTTTTAAAAAATAAAGTGAAAAGAACAATAACATCAAAAAAATTTTAAAAAGCAAAACCAAAATAGAATAACATGATAGTAATATTAGGTATGATAAAGTGTGGTGACAATTGTTTTTTTTATAACATTTTTTTTTCAAATAATTATCTTCTCTCATTCCTCCCTACTGAGAAAGCAAGGAAAATAAAACGATATAGATAGATAGATATAAATATAAATATAGAAATAGATATAGTAGCATTGGTGATGTTAATGAGGTCTAGATTTAGGATTAATGGGTCAGGGAACCAAATGATGAGATTAGGATTTCCTGGTGATCAGGAAATTAAGTGATGAGGTCTAGTGGCAGGTTTGGGCTTCAGGGAACCAAATGGAGAGGTTTGGCTCCCCTAAATCCCCTTGGGATTTGGTGCATAGATAGGGAATTGTGGGAACCCACTTATGGCAGTGCAGAGATTCTTCATAAAGGAATTACGAACCTGAAAACCTAGATTGGTAAAAGAAGTTTATTATTGGCATTGGGAAGTCAGCCTTTGCTATGCATGAATAGAAAGGCTGAATTCCTTAGTGGGGATGTCCCAGCAGGGAAGTATAAAGTTTCTAGCAGAGAAATCCCAGCAGAAAGATATAAAGTCTCATTAGAGAAATAGGTGAGGATAAAGAGAGGGTAACACTGAAAGAGAATATATATTTTTTAACATTTATTTTATTTTTTTATTATAGCTTTTTATTTACTAGATATATGGACGGGTAATTTTTCAGCATTGAGAGATGCAAAATCTTTTGTTCGAATTTTTCCCCTTCTTCCCCCCACCCCCTACCCCAGATGGCAGATAGACCAATACATGTAAAATATGTTAAAGTATAAGTTAAATACAATATATGTATACATATCCATACAGTTATTTGGCTGCACAAGACAAAAAGGACTTTGAAATAGTGTACAATTAGCCTGTGAAGGAAATCAAAAATGCAGGCTGACAAAAATAGAGGGATTGGGAATTCTATGTAGTAGTTCACACTCATTTCTCAGAGTTCTTTCTCTGGGCATAGCTGGTTCAATTCACTATTGTTCTGTTGGAACCGATTTGTTTCATCTCATTGTTGAAGACAGCCATGTCCATCAGAATTGATCATCATACAGTATCGTTGTTGACGTATATAATGATCTCCTGGTCCTGCTCATTTCACTCAGCATCAGTTCATGTAAGTCTCTCCAGGCCTCTCTGAAATCCTCCTGCTGGGCATTTCTTACAGAACAATAATAATATTCCATAACATTCATATACCACAATTTATTCAGCCATTCTCCAATTGATGGGCATCCACTCAGTTTCCAGTTTCTGGCCACTACAAAAAGGGCTGACAAAAATATTCTTTCACATACAGGTCCCTTTCCCTACTGGAAAAGAATATCATCCCAGCAGGCAGAGGCTTGCTATGCCAAGAAGAAAGATTCCTTGGCATCTTAGTTCCTCTGCAAAGAGAGGGTTTAAGATTGGCTCTTTTATAATAGAAGCGTTAGCTACAAGTCAAAGGGGGGTAATGGGGTTAGTGGGTGAAGTTCCAAGTTGGTTCTTTCAGTCTATAAGCTGGGTTTCAGCTTGAGCTAGATAGCCCCACCTGGAATTGAATAGAAAATCTTAGAATTGAATGGGTGTTTCTCCAGTTCAATGGGATTGGTTTCTCCAACTCCAGACTCAACCAGCCCCACCCAGAAAACAGAATGAAGCTGCTTGTCCTCGGGTGGAGTCCCCACAGTGGCAGGATTCAAGCAGAATTTGTCCTTCAAGGAGTTTTAGAGAGTTTTGGGGCTCCCCTCATCAATATGATTTAGGAGAGCAATTGCTGGTCTCAAATGATGTTTTGGGAGTTTAGCACTGATGAGGTGCAAAAGGATGAGGTTAATGGTAGTGAAAAGATGCAAGAATTGGGGTGTGGAATCCCATTGGGTTGGCACAGGTCCAATGCAAAGAATTCACAGACCTGAAATCTGTATGGCAAAAGGGATTTTTATTACCAGCCTGTTAAGAAGACAGACTTCTCTGTCAAAAGATCCTGTTAGGGAGATGGCAAAGGTTAACACTGAGAAGAGAATATCTTCAGAGTGGGCAAAAGTCCTGGCAGGCAACTTTGCCAAGACGAGAGCTTCCTTGGCAACAAGCACAATCCTATTTAGGAATTCTGCAAAGATTCAGAGTTCAGAGTTGTCTTTTCTTAGCAGTCTAAGGACTTCTCTCATTCAAAATGAGATTCCTTCAATGTTGTCAATGCCCCAGGCCTAGATTTCCAGCTGAAAAGAGTACTTATCTTGGAGTTTTGAGCCACTCAATATTAGGCCAAGATCTCCAACTGAATGAGACTGCTTAACTTGGGGAGGCATTGTCTGGGAAGGTATGCTTTTCCCAGGGGAGAGCCTCAGACCCCAAATCTCCCTTCTTTTACAGATTAAAGAGGACACAGTTTCAGGGTGCACCCCCATAAGCACCAAATGACATTGTAGGCGCCAAATGTTGGGGTTTGGTCATGTGAAGAATTCACAATGGCCATTCTTTTTGGCAAAAGGTAAGTTTATTAAGGAGAAGAGGTCACAGACAAAATGAAGAGATAAAATGGACGGCAGTGGTAAATATGAAATAGAAGTGGGAGAGCATATAGTTAGCAAGGAAAGGGTTTAACAATCAGTGATGGGAAGGACAAATTCCTCAGTGGAACTCACAATTAACCAGGAGAAAGGGAACATCCCGTAAGGTTGGAGTATACTCTTAGCTGGCAGGCTAAATCTATAGAGGAGTTTAGCAACCTAAAAAAGTTATCTATAAGGAGGATGTCATAAGGCATAGTAGGGGGAAGAGAGAATTGGGGTGCTATGCAAGAGGAGAAAGACACCATGAGGCAGAGAGTCATGGTGGGCTATAACCCAAATGGTTATCACAGCCAAGATGGTGTGAGCCATGGATAGATTTATAGGGGAAATCTATTCTCTGGGGCTTGATAAGTCAAAACTTAAATTTCTGACCTAATATAACAAGGTGGGACCTCCACAAAGGGTAGGATTATGAGGCTAAACCAATTCCTATCAATACCCTTCCCTGCCTGACTCAGGGAACAACTCCATCAATACTTTTCCTCTGAGCCAACTGCATCCAGTTACTCAGGACCTCATCAATTGGGACCTCCAAACATGTATCTGCTAGGGAACTAGAAACAGATCCTGGAACTTGGGAAAGGGACATCAGGGTGAGAGAACTGAAAGCTTTAATCTCTAGTTTTCTTTTTAATTTTTTAATCTTTAATTAATTATTCTTATATTATCTAATAATTAATCTTTCATTTTTTCTTCTTTTTTGTAAATTTTTTTTAAAATTTTTTAATCTTGAGGAAGTTGCCTAGATTTTTTAATCTTGAGGAAGTTGCCTTTCTGGTCTGTATATCAGTTTCTTCCTTTATTAATGCAGTCTTGTAAATTTCTTGTCAGTGTTCTTAAGAGAAAGAGCTAATAAAAATGCAAAATGTTTAAAAATTGTATGTGAATTTCTAGAGGGTGTGTATTTAATCTAAAGATAATTTTTAGCCTAGTGATATGCATGAATATAATTCTATTGGTTTGATGTCTGGATTGAAAGAAAAGGACTTTTGCCAAAAAGAACTGGACTTTGTTCTAGTCATAAGACTAGACTGAGCACTCAATTAAAAATATCAGGCTGTGAAATCTGTTGGAGGTTTGTTTACTTACCTCTTTGAGAATTCTGAATAGCTTTGTCCCAGCAGTGTAATACAAAGCTTGTTTAAATCTCTGCTTGCCTGAGGCTGTTGAGAATTCATTTCTGGCAGACACAAGAAAATGGCTGTAGTGAGCTGGTAAACTAATCTAACTCTCTTGGATCTGTTTCTCATGGACTTTTGTTCTTTTTCACTGAAGAAACTGTTCTCACACTGGCAGAGAAAAAACTCTTAGGAATTTAGATTAATTAGGACGGAAGAAAGTCTATGGTTCTATGTCTCATGTCACAATAGGTGAACTGTTTAACGCCTATAGATATACATTCAACTAAATTAAACAAATATTTGTAAGCATTTACTGTGTGCTAGGCATTGTACTGTATGGTTGGTAAACTGCTCAGTTTCCTTAGTTTTACTTCTAGAGGATTGGTGAATACTTCTAGTTACAATGTGAATTCCTTGAAAGTAGACACTTTCTTGCTTATCCATTTGTAGCCTCAGTGTTTAGCACAATGTTAAGTGTGTAATAAATGATTTGTCATTCATTTATTGAACAGCTGAGCTCCAGGTCCTCATTTGCATTTTGCTTTCCAGACTAGGGGGACCATCATGTTTCCAGTCATCTAGAATTGCAATATTGAGGTTGCCTTCAATTCTTTACTCTTCCCTCACTATCTGTATCCAGTCAGTTGCCAAGTTGTGTTCATTCTATCTCCATAACATACCCAAGGCTTCCTCACTGTCACCTTTCTGGGGAAAGCCCCCATCACTTCTTGCCTATTGTGCTATTGTGACAGATGAATTGAACTTCAATCTCAAGTTCTTCCCTGTTTAAACCATCCTTCTTGCAGCTGCTAAATTACAAAGCTGATCATATCATTTTCCTGAATAGTTCCTCATTATTTCTAGGATGAAACAGTTTGATAAGATAAAACTCCCTATTATCTCTAGGGTAAAACTCAGTTTGACATTTAAAGACCTTTACAATATGGCTCCAGTCTATCTTTCTAGGTTTATCTTACAGTAATCCCTTTCACACTCTGTCCCAGATGAATTTACCAACTTGCTCTTCCCCAACCTACCATTCCATCTCACGTTTGCACAGACTATTCCCTGGTGCATAGAATTTACTTCCTCCTCTTCTTCACTGTTGAAATCCCAAGGTTTGTTCAAGGCTCCCTTTATGTGCCACTTTGCATGAATAAACTTTCCTTCATCCTCCAATTTTTCCCCTTCCCCTCCTTTTTTCCCCCTCAAATTGTTGGTATTTACTTATCTTTGTATATGTTGTAGCCCTCCAATAGAATGTATGCTCCTTGAGGGCAAGAATCATGGGGGGTTTTGGTCTTTGTATCCCTTGTAGGTGTTCATTCATGTTGGGCTCCTCATAACCCTTTTTGGAGCTTTCTTAGCAAAGATCCTGGAGTGTTTTGCCATTTCTTTCTCGAGCTCATTTTACAGATGAGAAAACTGAGGTTAACAGGGTGAAGTGACTTGTCCAGGATCACACGGTTAGTAAGTGTCTGAGGCCAGATTTGAACTCAGGAAGACAGTCTTCTTGATTCCCAGTCTAGTGCTCTTTCAACTGGGCCACCTAACCGTCACTCTTTGTATCCCTAGCATCTAGTAAATGTTCTTAATATTTTCTAGATTGAATTGGGAGCTAATTGAGATGTAGCTTAATGAGTAGGGTCACTAATTTGTAAATGTATTGTTTAAAATACAGTCTTTGGTAGTTGTTCAACAACTGAACTACTTATTCATTTCATATCTTGAATCAGCTTCCTTTTAGGAATCTGACAAGGTCAGGAAACTGTGTCCCTGGTGAGCAAAGGCACTGACCTATGTGTCAGGATTTCTAGGTTGAAGGGTTTGCCTCTGTTAATTGCTTCCTGTGTAACTGACTAAATCAGTGAACCTCTTATAAAAACTAAGAGAAATAATCCATCCTCACCTCATAGAAAGGGATATTCTGAAGAAGGAAAGCACTGTGTATAATAATAATTTAAAATTATTGGCCTGAATGGGCATTAAAAAACATAGGCTACACCCCTAAAATTAAATCTCTTCCAAAAGGAAAAAATGCATAAACACTTGTTACAAATAACATTTCATTTGATCCTCATGACACCCCTGGGAAATAGGTGCTATTATTACCATCCCCATTTTATAGGTAAGAAAACAAACAGACAGAGGTTCATGATTTTCTTAGGGTCACATAACTAGTCAAGTGTTTTAGGTTAAACTTGCACACAGGTCTTTCTGATTGCTGGCCCAGTGTTCTATTCACTGCACCAGCTTGCTGCCTTTGGTATGTAGACATACATTAATAAATAACGCATATAGTCCTTCTTCAGGTTTTACACAAGTCAAATATGGGAGGAAAGTACAACTTATATTTGGATCATCATTGTATAGTTGGAAAAGGAAATGGCAAACCACTCAGTATTTTTGTTAAAAAACAAACCAACCCAAATGAGGTCATGAAGAGTCAGTCATGATTAAAATTACTTGAATAATACCAACCACCACCAAGTATGATATTATATATGCATATATATACTTACATATATATGTATATACATATATATATGTATATATGAACAACCTTCACATATGTTTTCTCCCTTGGTCCCATGAGTCAAGTGAGAGAGATGAGACAGGTAGGATGAGAGCAATAGCTACAAGTAGAGAGAGGCCTGAAAGGTTTCTGCCCTATAGGCTAGTTTACTGTTTAGGGTTTTGGTTTTTTTGTTTGTTTGTTTGTTTTTAGCAATGAAGTTGTCCTTGAGATTTTATTGGTCCAGGGAACTAGGGTTTGAACTACTGAAGTGATTCTCAGTGGCACAAAAGCCCAGGACATGGATAAGCAATCCATGTCCCTCAGGCTTGACAGTCAATCCATCCTTCTGAACAGCTAGGTCACTATGGCAAATGGGAGGTGAGATAAACTGCCCCCAATTGAACCTACTCTATCTTTGTTGAATATCCTTTTGATTCTACTGCCCAGTAACATTTGCCTTTTTTTTCTCAATAGTATTTTCTTTTTCCAAACACATGCAAAGATAGTTTTCAACATTCATTTTTGTAAGATTTTATGTTCCACATTTTTTCTTCCTTCCTCCTTTTTCTCCCCCCTCTCCAAGACAGCAAGCAATCTTATATAGGTTACACATGTTAAACCTATTTTCATATTTGTTGTGTTGTGCAAAAAAAAAAAATCAGACCAAAAAGGGAAAAAAATCACAAGAAAGAAAAAAAAAAGGTGAAAATAGTATACTTCTATCTACATTCATTCTCCATAGTTCTCCCTCTAGATGTGGATGGCACTTTCCATCTCAAGTCTATTGGAATTACTTTGAATAAGTTGGGAAGAGCTAAGTCTATCATAGATCATCATTACACAATCTTACTGTGTAACATTTATCTTCCTAACAATTATATGACCTATACATGTCTCGTTTGGGGTCTAATTCCAATCCTGAACCACTGGATAACCTGAGGCAAGCCTGACTCAGGACATTAGGTCCCATTTTCTCCATTTGATAGATGAGGAAACAGTCCTTTAGAAGGGACTTGTTAATAATCTATTTCCTAAGTCTTTTCACTATCTGTCTACTACATCAGGGATGCAGGGCCTCCTTCTGCTTCTTGGCTTCTTCAGCTTCAGGACTCAGTTCAAATTTTACATCATGAAGGAGGTCTTTTGAAGTCCCTGCTACTACAAATCCCCTTCCCTGTGAGATTACCTTACATTTACACTGAATCTATCTTATAAATAAATAGTTTTTGGCATGTAGTCTTCATCACTAATATTTGAGCTCTATAAGGGCAAGGGCAGTGTTTTTCTCTCTTTCTTTGAATCTGTAGGTTTATCACAGTTCCTGGCACATAGTAAACCCTTTATAAATACCGTTTGACTGATGACTGACTGAAAAGCTGAACTCAGGAGCATAGAGCTTCTAACTTCTACCCTGTTGATATTTCTGCTTTACTGTATTTAATGGACTATTTTGTTTTGAGATGCTATAAAGTGCACCTTAGAAAAGAAAAATGCTGTGAAATATAAGGTTAAACAAACCAACACTGTATCTATCTTGCCCTAGAAAGGTTATTAGCTGCTGTTATATATAGGAATTGTACTAGTTTGCTGTCTTTTGTCTGACTATTCAGCCTATGGGACCATTTATGCAAGCTACTTTAACTGTGTACTTCATCAACTAGACCTTTCTAAAAGAAAGGGAAAAAAGTTTTATTGATATCTTTTTTTTTACACCTTTATGTTTTTTCAGTATGTTACCTTGCCAGATTTAGGGATAGACTGGTAGATCTATTGAGCTTAGGCGCTTAAGTTAAGTAACTGTCTTTACTAAATTTAGCCCCTGGGAATCAGAGTCCAGCAGGTTGCTTGAGAAGGGGTCAATTGGGACAGATTGAAAACAATTCCGTGGATTGTCATTAGGCCTCCTCCATAAAGCCTTCCTAGATAAAAAAGGAAAAGGACATTGTACAATACAATGTCTCCATCTGACATATGTAACATTCTATGGCAAATGAGGAGGTTATAGAGGAATTGTACCTAAGTGAACTAACTCCCTGTCTTTGCTGAATATCTTTTCCCCTTTATTGAGAGAAAGAAAATGGGTTTCCTCACAGGTCCTCTAAAACCAATATTTGACCCATTCTTTCTACAATAGAATTTAGTCAGTACTTAAGGAGAAAATACTTCAGCAAAAGCTATTATATATTAAAAAAACACAAAATCACTCTATAAGCTAACTTAGCCCAGTGGAAAGTGAAAGTCTTATAGATAAGAGCCTTGTTTTTGTTGTTGTTGTTGTTATTAACCAGAGTAGGGATGGGGGTAAGGTAATGGAGTAGAAAGAACACTGGGAAGAATCCTTGGCCATTGGCAGACTTGAGTTTGAACTCTGTTCATGGCATTTGCTAGTTGGGTGACTTTGAGCCAGTCATTTAATCTCTAAACTCATCATCTATGCTTTGGGATTAATAATACCTCTACTCCCTCTTTTATAGTTTCATAGAATCCTAGGATTTAAAGCCAGAAGGAATCTTAAAAAGTTATCACATGGAAGAGTCAGGATTTGAACTCAGGTTTTTGTGTTAAATCCATTATTTTTTTTTTTGTAGCCTCCTGTGAGGTAAACATTTTATAAACCTTCAAGCACCATAAAAATATTTTGTTGCTTGTTGTATACTAGTTTTCAGTTGTGATTGGCTCTTCGTGACCCCTTTTAGGGTTTTCTTGATTTGTCAAGTGCTAGAGTACTTTGCCATTTCCTTTTCCAGGTTATAAAAAATGTAAGCAATTATTAGTTGGCTGCATAACATTAGGGAAGTAACTTAATTGTTCTAAGTTTTGATTTCCTCATCTATCAAAAGAGAATAATAATGCCTCTCAAGGCTATTGTGTGGATAAGGCATGGGTGTGAAGGTACTTTGAAAAAGCAGAAAAAAAAAATTTTAAATAGTGATTTCTTCAAGGAATGCCAAGATTTGATGGCATAATTTCATTCATTTGCTTTGCTTTTGTGACTGCTAAAGAAGTTAAGAAGTCAGTATCATTTTCCTTTTGCTAATCCAGAAGAGTCAAATGATTGTTACCAAATTACTCTGCTACCTTAATTGAATGGAAATAGGATCCAAATACTTTAATGTCTAATCCCCACATCAATCCCCCATCAATGGGGATTTCAGGGAACCACAAGTTTAACATGGCAGCCAAAGTAGTTGATTTGATCAGAGGTAGCACTGAAAAGCATGTTGTACAGCACTGGGGAAATCGTCCCTCTGTAATTTTCCCTGGTAAGATTCTAATAAGTGTGATGTTCAGTTCTGGGTACCACATTAGGAAGGATATAGGAAAGGTCAGAATTGTCCAGAGCAAGGTTACCAGGATAGTGAAAGACCTTAAATTCATGCCCAAAGTATTTTCTGTTAGACTGTACTAGTGACACTCAGCCTGGAGTAGAAAAGCTTTTGGAGAGACATGATAGCTTTTATAATATTTGAAAATCATTATCATCTGATGGATGACTCACACTTGTTCTATTTGGCTGAAGATGATAAAAGTAGAAACAATGAGTGCAGATTTCAGCTTAATGAAAATCAATCAGTCAAAGGGCATTTATTAAGCATCTTCTATATCTTGGCACTCAGCTAAGAGCTGGGGCTACAAAAGAAAGCAAAAGCCAGCTCTGGCTCTCAAGGAGCATATATTGTTGTCCATCCTTCATTTTTGAAGAGGACCAATGGCAATTCATTGTGGGGTGATATCTTGCTCTCAAGTGAATTGAATTTAAATGAGGCAGAGTTGCACAAAGTTGTCAGCCTCACATTCTCTTCCAGAGTCATCCCACACCAGTGACAAGACAAAAGTCAAGATGACTGGCGATTGCTGAGGATGCAATGGATGACCTTAGCATCTTCATTGTTTGACCAAGCTCTAAGTGCTACTCAATGGCTGCTTCAACCATTGGAACAAATTGGTCTTATCCATCCAAGAAACTTCTTCCAAGAAAAGTCTTCACATGCTTGGGGTAGACAACTCCCTAACTCATCAACAGGTTTGAGATCTGTTCGTTAGCAACTCTGCTAAGATGCTTTTAGTGGGGTATGGCAGCTGCATGTAATATACCTTCAAGAAGCACATTTCTTTTTTTTCCTCAGTGAAAAAAGTCAATTTTTAAAAAGCTTTTCATTTACAAAACATATACATGGGGGTGCAGCTAGGTGGCACAGTGGATAGAGCACCAGCCCTGAAGTCAGGAGGACTCGAGTTCAAATTTGACCTCAGACACTTCACACTTCCTAGCTGTGTGACCCTGGGCAAGTCACTTAACCCCAATCGCCTCAGCAAAACCAAAACCAAAACAACAACAAAATATGCATGGGTAATTGTTCAGCATTGACCCTTGCAAAACCTTGTGTTCCAAATTTTCCCTTTCTTCCCTTCACTCCCTCCTCTAGATGGCAGGTAATCCTATATATGTTAGATATGTTAAAATAGATGTTAAATTCAATATATGTACACATATTTATACAGTTATATTGCTGCACAAGAAAAATCAGATCAAGAAGAAAAAAAATCTGAGAAAGAAGACAAACAAGCAAACAACAACAGAAAGAGTGAAGATACTACATTGTGATCCACATTTAGTCCCATATTCCTCTCTCTGGGTGTAGATGGCTCTCTTCATTACTAGATTATTGGAACTGATTTGAATCATCTCATTGTTGGAAAGAGCCATGGCCACAGAATTGATCATTGTATAGTCTTGCTGTTGTGTACAGTGATCTCCTGGTTCTGCTCATTTCACTCAGCATCAGTTCGTATAAGTCTCTCCAGGCCTCTCTAAAATCTTATTGATTGTTTCTTACAGAACAATAATATTCCATAACATTCATATACCACAATTTACCCAATCATTCTCCAACTGATGGGCACCCACTCAGTTTTCAGTTCCTTTCCACTACAAAGAGGGCTGCCACAAATATTTTTGCACATGTGGGTCCTTTTCCCTCCTTTAAGATCTCTTTGGTATACAGGCCTAGTAGAAACACTGCTGGATCAAGGGGTATTCACAGTTTGATAGCCCTTTGAGCATAGTAAGGAGCCCTTTTTCTAATGGAGGAGATACCATATAAATATCTAAGTATAGGATATTGACAGAATAGGTGAAGGTGAGTATGAAAGTGGAGTAGTAGCTTGGAGATTGGGATGGGAAGGGGTCTGGAGAACCCAGGAAGGCTCCCTGCATGCCAGATATGGGGGACAATAAGGGCTTTTTTTATGGAGATAGATAGTGTTGTGCTCAGGAACTACAAATAGGCCAGTGTTGCTGGATCACAGAATATATGAAAAGAGCTAAGATTTTAAGAGGTTGGAAAGATAGAAAGAGTCCCAGTTATAAAGAGCTATAAAGACTTCATATTTTATCCTGGAGGTGATAGGGAGTTACTAGAATTCCTTGAACAGATTGGGCAGACATGGTCAGACATACACTTTATTTAGAAAAATCACCCTGGAAGCTAAATAGAAGGTGGATTGGATTGAGAAGAGAGGTAAAACAGGGAGACCCATTAGAGATATGGCAGTGTGGGAGAGAAGGGGGCTAATAAATGTTGTAAAGACAGAAAAGGCAAGGTTGGCAAAGGATTGAATATATTTGGTGAGAGAGGGAGGGATCAAGGATGATACTAAAGTTGTAAATGGGCTTGGGTGATGGGGATGATGGATAATGATTACTGCCCTTGACAGTAACAGGAAAGCTTGGAGGAAACATGAATTCTGCTTTGCCCAAGTTGAGATTGAGATGCCAATAGGATATTAGGTTTGAAGTATCTAAGAGGTAGCTGGAAATTCATGATTGTAGCACAGCAGAGAGATTAGAACTGCATGCATACATCTGGAGCCAAGGCAGCTAGGTGTCTCAGTGGGTAGAATGCTAGGTCTGGAGACTGGAAGGCTCATCTTTGTGAGTTCAAATAAGAACTTACTAACTGTAGGCAAGACAGTTACCTCTATTTGCCTCAGTTTCCTCCTCTGTAAAATGAACTGGAAAAGAAAATGACAAACCATTCCAGTGTCTTTGCCAAGAAAACCCCAAATAAGGTCACAAAGAGTTGAACATGATTGAAAAAAGACTGAAAACAACATGTAAATCTGGGAATTGTGAGCATGAAGATGATAATTGAATACCTGGAAACTGATGAGATCATGAGGTGAGGTAAAATAAAGGGAATTGGAAAGAGGACTCAGGACAAAATTTTGGGAGACATCCCTGATTCGACTTAGATGAAGATCCAGCCAAGGAGACTGAGAAGCAGTTGGACAAGTAGGAGGAGAACTGGGAGAACTTAGAGAAAAGAGGGTGAACAATAAAAGGAAAATTTTCTTAGCTAACGAAATTACCAAAGTGGATTATCAACTCCCCTGGTAGGTAGTGAGTTCCCTGTCATTGGAGGTCTTCCAGCAAAGACTATTGGACTACCTATCTAGTATCTTGTAAAGAAGATTCTAAGAGTTCACGTGCCTTGAACTTGAAGGCCACTGGGGTCCCTTCTGGCTCTGAGATTCTGGGAGTTTGTGGCTCTGAAATGCCCTCTAGACATTAGCCTACTTTGTAACATGGATCACAAGAGTCCTCTGTTTTCCTACAGCTGAGGATCCGGTACAGGGGACAAGGTCAAATAGCATCTGATCATGGAAACAGAGTAAATGATTTTGTATTCTACTGTAGGAATGCCAAACACTAAGTCCCACAAACTTCCAAGCACCTCAGGAGCCAGATTAAAATGTAACTGGGAAATATTTAACAAAATAAATAAAAATACAATAAAGAATAAACATTACATTATAAAACTGAGTGAATATATGGCAAAAAGGGATCCAAAAAGAACTGTTTCTTTCTATTTGATTTGGATACCACTGCTCTATAGCTTGGCAGTATCAGAAAATGTTTATTTCCACCCTCCAAAATTGTCAGATTGATTCATTCTGTCTTGTAAGATCTCCTCTCTTAGAAAGGTATATTTTTGACACTGGGATTAAGTGTCTTGCTTGGAGGTTTCCAGGATGAAGATTCAATCCTGGCCCTGAGTGATGGAGGAGGAGGACTATAGCTCCAAATAACATTTTTCCCCTTTGTGCAATTAGACAGAGAACCGCCAGCCAGAACTCTGCTAAACAAGCTTGTTTTGTTTCTAGGAAGGAAACTGAGCCAAGCCAGGAGATGTAGGAATGATAACCCCTGTCAGAGCCTCAAACTTTTCAGCTTGTGATAAGACTTACAGGGCACACAGTGTTTTTCTTTTTAATGGAACATTCAGGGCAGTGACATAATTGGTGCAATTCTGGAATTTATAGGTTTGGCAACCACGTGGCATTATTGTTCTGCTTTAATGGATTGACAACTCACATTTCCGTAGTCCTCTAAAATCTATAAAGAATTTATTCCCATCTTGCAGATGAGGAAATTGAGACTGAGAGGTTGTAACTTGCCAATGATCATACAGAAAATGTAGAAGCTAGGTAGGATCTGTGGTTTGGGATGTTTGGGAAATATATTCAACTAAATTAATTCAGGTCAGCAGAGAGGAAATGCCCTCTATGTTAACGGCCCTGTGCTAAGTACCTTATGCTAGAGTTCTCCAGAAAAGGTCTGAGCAAGAGAATAGGAGACTCAGGACTGAAAGATGAGAATTTTTGTGTTTCCTACAAGAACTCCAGCCTTTGGTACAATGTTATTGTGGTCTTAAAATACAAACAACTTTTTCTGCATATACTCATTTTCTTTCAATGAACAAATCCTTAGAGAAACAAACAACTCAAAGCAATGGAAATATTTCAAGTTGACCTTCTGTCATAACTGCAGTCATGCTACTTTTCCTCCAATTGTGCCATTCACTGTCCTCTTATACACGATTGCTTTTCATATACTCAAAGGCAGCTAGATGTCCTCTGCCCCACTCCCTCCCTAAGTCTTCACTTCTTCAGACTAAAAATCCCCATTTCTTTCAACCTATAGTCATAGAACATGAAATAGAGGGCTTTCACCAGCATGGTCCTCCCCTTTTGGGCACTCATTTTTAACTTTACCAATGTCTTTCCTAAATTACGGACTATAGATCAGATATGAGAACTGAGTGAGCTCTCTGCTATATATTTGTAAGGCAATCTTGAACAAATTAGCTCTCCCCCTCATTTTCTACTATAAACTGACTTGGTTAGTCTAACAAGTTCATAGGCTTTTAGATCTGGAAGATTTCATCTTGTCTAATCTCCCTTTTTTATAGGCTGAAAAACTGAAGCTCTAAAACAATTGTTGTTAAGTCATAGCAGTTGTGTCCAAGTCTTGGGGTTTTTTTTTTTAAAATCTTTTTAATCTTTCTTATTTATTTTAAATTGATTGAACTAAATATAAAATAAGAAAAAACAGAATAGAAAAAAGACAGAAAAGGAAAATAAAAAAACAAGAGAAACTGCAACATTGTCATGTGCCCAACAGAATATCAGGGAGGATTCAAAATATATAATAATACATTTCTATTTCAAGAAAATATATATAATAATAATAGGAGAAATTATATTCCGACTGTCCATCTTTTCTTTGTTTCCTTGTGTTCTCTGCTAAGCACTTTTTACTTTATTATTTTTTCCCCTTTCATTCCCCCATCTCTCCCAAGCAGGCTACTGTTAAGCATACTATGTATAGATATATAGATATAAATGCCCTCCACACACATATAAATATGCACACACATTCACCCTTCTTGGGGTCTTCTTGGAATTTTACAGATAAGGAAACTGAGGCAAACAGGGTTAAGTAACTTGCCCAGAGTCATATAGCTAGTAAATGTCTGAGGCTAGTAAATTTGAGTCTTCCTGATTCTAGTCCCAGTACTGAGTCCGCTGCATTGTCTAGTTCCCCTGAAACATTGAAAGAATTTCCTAAAATGATACAATAAAAAAATAGAATAAGGATTTGAACCCAGGATTTAGATTCCAAAACTATTATACTTTCTTAGAGGTAAGGATGATGCCTCATTTGATGAATCTAATACTCTATAATTCAAAGTCATATGCCTTGTTGGGGATTTGAGCTCTGGGTACATCCAAAGCAGATAATACTTTACATCCTCCTTAAATAAGAGCACCTTTAGAAAGAAAGGGGGAGGAAAAGGGGCTCTTGTGAACACTTTTTGTCCTAACAACCTAGTTTCTCTAAGTAACCCTCTGATGGACTGAGCCTAGAGTACTGCTAGATGGAGACTGGTTTGGGGCCACAAACCTGCTTTCTATCTCCCTCTGCAGGAAGATCTTCAGAAGCACATCGAGTTATTTATGAGCAGGATTTGATTTGTCCTTAAATGGCATATTTCCCCAAACCAGATTGTTAAGATAACACCTGGAGCGATGACCTTCACTCTTTTAAAAAAAAAAAAATATTTTTTACTATAAGATGTTATTATAACAATATTATAATATTTTTGTTATAAACTTGAAACCTTAAAGCACATGAATAAAAGCAAAACAATTTACACAAAATCAGTTTACATTGTTTATACTGTAACAAAATATATAAATTTAAGTCATGTCAAATTTGTCTTTTCTGTGTACAATTCTCTTCTTTCTCCTGATTGATGGTACATTTTCTATATTTGTATATATTATTATGTATATTATTGTACTCAGTATATAGATTGTTCTTTTGGTTAATTTTTTTTTTTACTCTGAATCACTTTATTCACATTTTTTTTCATATTCATATTCTTTGTAGAAGTATTGTGCTATGCAGAAGAGAATGGAGTTGCACCATGTACCACACACCAGCAGAGGACTGTGAAATACCAGGATAGACCAGACCATCAATGTGGGGAATAAAAAATCCAACTGGATGTTAACACCTTGGAGTAATATTCTGATGGCCCCACTCTAATTACGGCTGTGGATTCAGTAATAGTCCATTTTATTCATAAACCACAATTTATTCAACCATTCCATGACTGGGGGGATGGTTCTTTCCAGTTTTTCATTATTAAAAATATTTCATTACAAATAGATCTTTTTCTTTTCCTTAAGGTATAGTGTATTCCCACTTTTGAAGAAGTTCCCAAAAAAGTACTCATGAAAGATGTAGGTTAGCTTTCACAGATGAAAGAATGTGTGGGCTAGCTCTCAGAGGTGAAAGAAGGTGTGGGCTAGCTCTCACAGGGGATCATGTAGGGAAATGGAACACAGGGAAGAGCCGTTGAAGTCTTCTTGCTGGCTCACTCCCTCGACGGGGCCCTGGGAAACGAAGCTGGGCTCTAGACAGCTCTTCCTCCAGCATCTGAAGCATAGAAAGAAGGAAGCCACACATACATAGTTCATTCCTTTCTTTTGATCTGCCTGGTTAGTCTTCCTAATGCATAGCTCCCTATTCAAAATTCTGCACTGATTATCCAATGAAGTACAAACTCCCTAGTACCTATCTTCCAGTCCCTCCCTACCTGTCTATTCTCATTCACATTCGTGCCCTCTCACAGAATCTATATTCCATCCAAACTGAGTTTCCTAAAGCACAAAGTCTGAGCTTGTGGCTTCCCTGCTAAATAAACTTCAGTGGCTCTTGTTACCTCCAGAATCACACAAACTCTTTTGTTTAACCGTTAGAGCCCTTCATAATCTGGCTCCAATTTTCCTTTCTAGTTTTGTTATAAATTACTCCTCACCCTGCTTTTGATGGTACATCCAGAAAAACACACAAATGATATTCTGTCTTCCATTTCCACGCCTTTGTACTATCCCTTGTGTCTCAAATGCTCTCCCTTTCTATCTCCGCCTCTTAGAGTCTGAAAAATTCTGACAAGGACTTGCCTTGGATCCAGTTGGACATTATCACTCCCCTCAGCAAGCATTGATGGAGTGCCTGCTGTGAACCACAATTTCCAAATCATCTCTTCATGTCTAAGCCTGGACAATAACAGAACTTTTCACGTTTCCCCGAGCTTCTTCTTCCATCAGTCTCATACACCATACCTCTTTTCGGGCAGCTAGCCTCTCCTGCCATTCATGTAGCTCCATGGTGTGTTCATCATCCAGAGTCATTAGCTTCTTCTTTTCCTGTGCTACCAGGCGCTGAATTTTTTCATTCTATATAGAGAGGTAAAAAGGCAAGCTGGTGAGGTCTCTGCTTGGAACTTCACTGGCCATTACTCATCTATATTCATCATAGCATATATGCCCCGACCAAGTTTCCACTTATTGACCTCCCACCCAGAGATGGGATTCACCTTTCTTAAGGATGGGCTGCAAATAATAATTGATGCTCCAATTTATACAGCCCTTAAAAGTTTTCATATACCTTATCTTATTGTGTTATCACATCAGCCATGGAAAGAAGGAAGACAGGTGTTCAATGCAATTAACTTTACTAAGCACTAATCATGTGCAAGGGTTCCACTAAGATCCCATTTTCCTAGGCTCCAACGTAGCCTTGATATTGCCCTGCTTCTCAAAGTCTAGCCAGTGGAACGCAAGTGTTGGTAGGCCCTATCAAGCTGGAAAGGCTTCAATCCAGGTCTGCAAATAGATTTTGCATCTATCACCCAAGAACCTCATAACTAAGATTGGAAAGGCTCATTACCAGGTTGATTGCAGAGTTTTTGACCATAACAACTCTCGAGCCTAAATTATAGAGGGATTGAGATCCATGTTGGGGGAAAGGGGAGGATCCACACTGATTATAGTAGGTGCAAGATATTATGGTAAGTATCAGAGGACAGAAAGGTGAAAAAGGACACAGCATCTGTTCAAAGGGAACTTATACTACTTTGGGGGAAGGGAAGAGGAAATAAGACGTGTGCACAGATAAACATAATAAAACTAGAATGTCATTAAATGCACAGGAGAGATCACACATAGTGGAATGAAAGATTCAAAGAGAAATGAATCCTTTCCAGTGAGGGGAATGGGGAAAGAGTATTAGGAAAGGCTGTATGAAAAAGGTGTTTTGAATTTGTTCCTTAAAAAAAAAGGATTTCCATAGATGTAGAAGGAGTTCATTGCTAACATAAGGGAGAGTACAGTTGTTATTCTGTCTTGAAGCAGAATGGGTCGTGGCTAAAAATGCAGAATATAAGGTTACTATGGGGCAATGACTCTGAGGCTGGGAAGGTGGGCTTCCTATCCCTACTTGACATATAGGAAATCTGAGAACCAGACTCATCCAAGCATCCAAAATCACATGGATAAGTTCAAATTAATAGCCAGATTTGAACTCAGGAAGATGAGTCTCCTTGACTTCAGACCAAGCACACTATTCAAATCCAAGTTTTGACAGGTCACACAGCCTCTCCAGACCCAAGTCCCCCATTTATAAAAATGAAGGAGATAATCTTGAGGGTCCCTTCCAGCTTTGCAGATTTCTAGAAGCCACAAAAACCAATATTTTTCCACCCGTCCGGAGCATCCCTACATAGGGTCTGCTGGATTTCTGACAGCTTTCCCCTTTTCTGCTCACTCTCACGTGAGGCAAAGAGGGCTCCTATCACTCACCTGCATCTGCCCCACCTCCTGCACATTGGCCTCCAGCTGCTGCTGTAGTTCCTGCAGCTGTTTTTGGTGCTTTTGCTGGCATTGCTCTGTTTCTGCCTTCTGGCGTCCTTCCTCTTGCTGTAAGAACTGCACAAGAAACACATTGAGCCAAATTGGGTTTGGTACCAGGGCAACAAAGCTTCCAGAATCTCCTGAAGGGGAAGGGCAGTGAAGGGGACTTTGTGCTCCTGGCTCAGGCATTGAACAATAAGAATTGCACACACAACTCTGATTATACCAGGCTTCTGCTCAGAAACCTCCATGGATTCCCCATGGCCTGTACTCAGGGTAATCTCAAAACTCCTCACCTGGGTGATGGAGGCCCTGTGCAATCAGATCCCAACTGATGTTCCCATCATTGCTTCTCATCACTCTCCCTCTTGTTCCTGTGCTCTAGCAAAGCTGGACCATTTGTTTTTTCTTATGCTGTGCTCTGTTTTTGGAATGACCTCCCTCCCCTTCCCACACACTGAAATCATATCCATCCTTCAATATGCCGTTTAGATGCCATCTCTACAAAGCCTTCCCTGGTTCCCCATCCCCAACCCTAACTAAAAGGGACCTCTCAGTGACATCTTCTTTGGTACTGGATCCTAAGGACCATGGGGCTTTTCCAACTGACTTGCAGCCAAAACATTCCCTGTGTGTTGTCTCCCTTTTTAGAATATGAATTCCTTGTTAACAGGGGTGATCTGACTTTTCTCTAGGTATCCCTGGTGCTTAGCATAGTTCTTTGTGCATTATATAAATTCACACAATAGTATATACTTTATTTATTAATAACAATAAAAAATAATAAATGCTGTATTTATTATACTTTGTTTAATAATTACAATAATTATGAAATTTATCCTTTATCTAATTATATAGAAACATATTATTAATACACTAATTATAGTGACTAACACTATAAAATATTAATATAATTAATTGATGATCAGTCCTCTGAACTTTCATAGTATTTTACTGCCATATTTCATCTGTTACTTTTATATTCTGCCTTATCATGGAATCAGTGGGATATAAAAGTATGTTAGAGACAGAAGACAAATCAATAAGCATTTTTAAGTGCCTACTATGTATGTGCCTGGCTCTATAGTAAGGAATGGAGATACAAAGAAAGATCAAAAAATCCTCAAAGCACAAAAAATCCCAAATCAACTAATCCTTTCACAAGAAGTTCACTATCTAAGAGGGGGGGAGACAATAAACAAACAACTATATACAGGCAGGATATATCCATATATATATATGTATATATATATATATATATGCAGAATATATATGTATGGGTGTGGATATATATAAGTATATATCCACCCACATGCATATGATGAATTAGAGCTAATCAATAGAGTTAATCAATCAATTAGAGCTAATCAAGAAGGCATTGGCATTAAGGGGGCAGAAGAGCCAAGCCCCTCATTTTTTACAGACGAGGAAACTGGAAGTCAGCCAGGTAAGAGCATTTGCCTGAGGTCACACTTCTACTGGCAGAGACTAGACTGGATTAGATCATATTCCTTTAGGTCCTAGCCTACCTCACGTTTATTTTACAAAATCACAGAATCCTGGAGTTGGAAGGGACTTTAGTGGCCATCTGGACTAACCTGTACCTGAACAGGAATCCTGTTCTAATGGAAAGAGCCTGGACGGGGAGGCAAGATTCCTGGGTTTTCAGTCTAACTCTGCTAGTCACTTTGGATAAAGTCTTTTCACCCATCTGGGTTTCAGATTCCCCCTCCATGAAGTGAGTAGTTCGAACAGGATGTCTAAGCCCTCTTTTACCATTCTAAATTACTATTCTCATGGTGAGGGACTGACAAATACTCACTCCATGGACCAGTACCTGTTTGAGCTGCTCTCTGTGCTCAGAAGCACTTTTGTCCTGAAATTTGAGGCTCTCTTTGAACTGGGCTAGGCGGGCCCTGGCCTCATTTCGCTGAGATTTTAGCTGCTGGCTTCTCTCCTGGGCTTGTTGGTTTTTCAACTCTTCCAATAGGAGGTGATGGAAGCTGTGCATCCTTTCATTATCCTGCAAGGCACAACACAAGACTTTCATATGAAGTAATTTATCCATCCATCTTATTTTCTTTCTCCTTCACTTTCTTTTACCCTCCTGTCACCTGATTTTTCTTTCTTTTTAAAATAGCTAGATGATACAATAAATAGGACATTGGATTTGGAGTGAAGGAGACTTGGGTTGTCATCTCTGACACTTAATAGCTACTTGACCCTTACTAGTCACCTTTCTCAGTGTCAGCTTTCTCATCTGCAAAATGGGGGTGATAGCAGCACCTATCTCCCAGAAGTTATTGTGAGGATCAAATGAGATAATGTTTGCAAACCATAAAGCACTATATAAAAAATATGTGGGCAGTCAATTGAATGCTGAATTTGGTGCCTAAAAACTAATGGGCTAATCTTGCAAAACTGAAACCTATAAGTAGTTATGAGAAGAATAAATCCAGTTCCTTTAAGTGCCTACTTATCCCATTTTAGACCCTGATTGCCTTGAGGGGCAACTTTTGGAGAGTCATTTAAGAAGAGGGGATTGGATTCAAGCAGAGCTGCTCTTTGGTTGAGTTAGTAAGATTAGGTGTCAGAAAAGCATTGGGAGGGGGGCAGCTAGGTGGCTAAAGCACCAGCCTTGAAATCAGGAGGACCTGAGTTCAAATTTGGTCTCACACACTTAACACTTCCTAGTAATGTGACCGTGGGCAAGTCACTTAATCCCAACTGCCTCAGGAAAAAAAAAAAAAGCATTGATACTACCTTCTCATGGCGCTTGGTCAACTGTTGCCTGTGCAGGGAGTACTGTTCCTTCACCTGCTGCTTGAAAAGTTGATATTTTTCTTGTAAGTGGGACTGTTCCAGCTGCCAGATCACAGCCTCCCGGGCTGCAGAAAAGAGGTTTCTTCATCATTACAAATTCTCATAATTATGTATTTTCTTCAAAAAATGGGCATTAATAACATAATTACTATTATCGAGGATGGGACAGAAATTTGCAAAATTTTTTGACTTGAAAAATGTGGACCTTATATTCCAGAAGGTTGTGAATAATTGGACTAGGCCATTGCTAAGGTCCCTCCCAGGTCTGACATTCCATGAACTTCAGCTAAAGGTTATTCCATCCATTTTTGGCTCCTATTCCATCAACCTGATCCAGTCAATTGGATCTTTGGATGCTCTTATTGAGGTCTTCAACCTTGGTAGGAAGGTCCTATGAAAGATGGCTTAGGATAACTACCCCTCTTTCTAGGTCCACAGCTGTCTGATAATCTGTGGGAAGCTACCACCTCAATACATTCGTAATCTTACAAACCAAAATCCTGATCCAAAGTCCTCAAATAGACTAGCTCCAATTAATTTTTTTCCCAATTTTTCATATACCACTCCATCTCCATATACTTTACATTTTGACTGCCTTGTCTCCTATTCCCATCCTTCCCTCTACTGTCTACATGCCCCTTGCTCATCTAAACTGGATCCTGTAGTAAAAGACTGACATTTCTTAGAAAGATCCATAGAAAGTCTACCTACGGTCATTTTCTCTCGAGACCATACCTCAGTTTCCCTGCCAGAGTCTGTGCTACAATCACTGAACATTGAAGTCAACTTATAGTTCCCATCTGAGCCTGAGGTAAGGTAGAGGTAGAATGGGTGGTATACTATGGAAAGAGTGACCCATGTCTTTAGAATTCCTTGCTATTAGACTCTGGCCTAGATCCTCATGTTAATATTCCAAGTATAGTGTTGTTATCCCTTCCACATCGCTACTTTCTCCATCATGGTTTTGATATATCACAGGTTGACATAAGAGATTAAATGTGAGTTTTGTTTTGTTTTGTTTTTTGCAAAAGCCAGAGACAACATGTAAAAGCCAGCAAATGACACAGGAAAAGTTTAGAAAATCAAAAATACATAAAATACATGAATAGTATTGGATAATATCAACATATTTTATCTTTTGATACTGTAATAATTAGACTTCTTTGGTACAAAGGGTGGGCCAAATTTTTACATAGATTTTCCATCTCATGGGGATACAGCCCCTCTAACCCCTGTGATATGGAAGGAATAACTATTTACATAATTTCTTTTAGGATCCCTGTTGTCCTTTCATGGGTGGTCATGGAATCACTGAATTTTAGAGTTGGGAGGGATCTTTGGGTCACCTAGTCTTTTTTTTTTCATATTCAAAGCATGAATCCCTTCTATAATATCCCTTAAAAAGAGGCCACAATTTCTAATGAACACATTCAATGATGAGGAACTCATAACCTAATAAGACACATCCTTCAATTTTTAGCCAGCTCTACAGAGGGAATTTTTTCTTATATTGAGATAAAACCTACTTCTCAGTAACTTTGACCTATTGGCCCAATGTTTGCACTTTGGAACCTCTTGGAATAGAGTTAGCTCCCCTCATAAATGACAGCTCCTCAAATACAAGGGTATCTGTATATAATTTTGAGCTAAGCCTTACCTCTTTTCAGGCTATGGACTTTGCTGGTGCATTCCCATTCAATGGAGGTCACTTTTTTCTTATGCTCCTGAATCAGTTTTTGTAGGGCTTGGTTCAACTGTTCTTGCTGATGCTGGTTAAAACTCTGCTCCTAAAGAAAAAGAAAAGTTTTTTTTTAGTTCAATAACAACAGCAGCATCGCCATCACCATCCCATTACCATCATCATCATCATCACCATCATCCACTGCTGGGTGCAGAACACCATGGCTAAACAGTGAACATAGGAAGATGCATGAGAGAGGGTCCTTTTCCTCAAGGCATTTAAATTGGAAAATCTTTTTTTTTTTAAAAACAAAGAACAAGTCTAAAGATAATGTAGCATATAGTGGATAGAGAACCAGTATAGAAGTAAGAAAAATCTGGGTTGGGTTGGGGTCTTGCCTCTGACACTATTCATTGTATGAAGCAACTTAACCTCTCAGTGGCCCCAAGAAACTCTAAGACTTTAAATTATACACAAATGCCAATCTATTTAAGTGAATGAAATCTCCAAAAACAGTGTTCTTTGCACAGATGGAATTAATAAGGAAAAGATCTATTTTTTCCAGATCCCAACTAGATTGGCATATGGTACATAAGCTAAAGATGTATTGCCCAGAATGATACCCCAGATGAACTACAACAAAAAAAAAAAATGTACAAGTTAATTTCTAGTAGGTGCTAAAGAAAAGGACCCTCTGTCTTTGAAAGTTATGTCCTCTCTATGTTACTAAGAGACAATGTTGGCTAATGGGTAGAGTTCTTTTTTTTTCATACTTTGCATACTTTTATTTTTTTCTTTCTGGCCAGACAAATTTTTATTTTTATTTTTTAATTTTTAAACTTTTTTTAATTAAAGCTTTTTATTTACAAAACATATGCGTGGATAATTTTTCAACATTAACCCTTACAAAACCTGTTCCAAAATTTCCCCTCATTCCCCCCACCCCATCTCCTAGATGACAAGTAGTCCAATATATGTTAAATGTATTAAAAATATATGCTAAGTTCACTATATATACACATATTTATACAGTTATCTTGCTGCACAAGAAAAATCCGATGAAGAGGGGAAAAAACCTGAGAAAGAAGACAAAATGTAAGCAAACATCAACAGAAAGAGTGAAAATGCTATGTTGTGGTCAACACTCAGTTCTCATAGTCTTCTCTGGGTGTGGGATGGCTCTCTTTATCACTGAACAACTGGAACTGGTTTGAATCATCTCATTGTTGAAGAGGGCCATGTCCATCAGAATTGAACGTTGTATAGTCTTGTTGCTGTGGATAATGATCTCCTCGTTCTGCTCACTTTATTTAGCATCAGTTCATGTAAGTCTCTCCAGGCCTTTCTGAAATCATCCTGCTGAGTGTTTCTTACAGAATAATAATATTCCATAACATTCATATTTTATTCGGCCATTCTCCAATTGATGGGCATCCACTCAGTTTCCAATTTCTTGCCACTACAAGCAGGGCTGCCACAAACATTCTTGCACATACAGGTCCCTTTCCCTTCTTTTGGGATAGAAGCCCAGTAGTAACATTGCTGGGTCAAAGGGTATGCGCAGTTTGATAACTTTTTGAGCATAGTTCCGGATTGTTCTCCAGAATGGTTAGATCCATTCCCACAGTTCCACCAACAATGCATCAATGTCCCAGTTTTCCCACATCCCCTCCAACAATCATCATTATTTTTTCCTGTCATCTTAGCCAATCTGACAGGTGTGTAATGATATCTCAGAGTTGTCTTAATCTGCATTTCTCCGATCAATAATGACTTGGAGCATCTTTTCATATGACTAGAAATAGTTTCAATTTCTTCATCTGAAATTGTTCATATTCTTTGACCACTGGCTTGATTTCTTATAAATTTGAGTCAATTCTCTATATATTTTAGAAATGAGGCCTTTATCAGAACCTTTGAATATAAACATGTTTTCCCAGTTTATTGCTTCCCTTCTAACCTCGTCTGCATTAGTTTTGTTTGTACAAAAACTTTTTAACTTAATATAATCAAAGTTATCTATTTTGTGATCAATAATGATCTCTAGTTCTTCTTTGGTCACAAGTTCCTTCTTTCTCCACAGGTCTAAGAGGTAAACAATCCTATGTTCTTCTAATTTGTTTATAATATCATTTTTTATGTCTAGATCATGAACCTAATGGGTAGAGTTCTGGACTTGGATTCAAATCCCATATTTGAACATTGTCCTATGGACAAGCCATCCTCTATCTCTAAAACTCAGTTTCCTCATCTATAGTAGGACATCTATACTCTACAAATAATCTATCTATGCTTTTTAAGTACTTCTTGTTGCATGGGGTTATTATAGAAACTCAAATAAAGCACTTTACTTTAAAGTCTATGTAGGAAACCAATGAATAGAGTGCTGGGGAGTCAGGAAAACTTGGTTCAAGCCTCAGACACTTACTTAGCTATGTGACACTAGACTTTTTATCAATATTTGCCTAAGTTTCTTTATCTGTTAAATGGGGATAATAATAGTACCTACTTTCCAGAATTGTGAGGATAAAATGAGATATTATTAACAAAACACTATGTAAGTTTTAAAAGGGCTATTTAATGCTTGATAATTATTATTTAGTACTGTCCACCAGAGGCTTTGACTCTGCATTCTAACATTTGAATTGGCTTACTTCAAAATAAATATATAAATTATGAAAAGTAATGTTCAAACGTGTCTCTTCATGAAACATTCTGCCTGGATGATTTCAGAAAGGCCTGGAGAGACTTAGATGAACTAAGTGAAGCTAAGTGAAGTGAGTAGAATCAAAAAAACATTGTACACAACAACAAGATTATGTGATGATCAATTATGATGGACTTGGCTCTTTTCAGTAATGAGATGATTCAGGCCAATTCCAATAGACGTGATAGAGAGAGCCATCTGTATCCAGAAAGAAGACTATGGGGACTAAATGGGGATGACAACATAGTATTTTCACCTTTTTTGTTGTTGCTGGTGTACTTGTTTTTTTCTCTCATTTTTTCCTTTTTTGTTCTGATTTTTTTTATGCAGCATGATAAATGTGGAAATATGTTTAGAAGAATTGCACATGCTTAACCTATATTGAATTACTTGCTATCTAGGAGAGGAATGAGAGGGGAAGAAAGGGAAAAATATGGAACAAAAGGTTTTGCAAGGGAGACTTTTGAAAACTATCTTTGCATGTATTTTGAAAAATAAAAAGCTATTATTTAAAAAAAACATCCTGCTTGTTATTTCTTAGGCTGCCTACCTAACTCTATTCCCAAATCAGATAGGATCCAAATCAAATTTGTCTTTTGGAGGGTTTAAATCTGTCCAATCACTCTATTCCCTGCCTTTTCCCATTTTCCTTAAATCCTGGTCACCTCACCCAAATTATGGCCTTATCTCTACTTGTTCCAGGTGAGAATCAACTTGTGGACTCCTGAAATACCCTTATGTATTGTTCAAATTTTTGCATCAGTAAGATCCTAACCTGATGCCAGGTAGGTGATGGATGGACATGTGTCTGTACTGGGACTGCTGGGCCCTTAGCTCCTCTTTATCTCATATTCTCCTCCCAGACCCTAAAGATCGTCCTTGGGATCTGGACACACACAGAAATGCAGTTTCTTACCTTTTTCCTGTTCTCTCTCAGGTCAGGCAACTTCTTAGTGCTTTTTTCCTGCTGGGCTTTTAGGCGCAGAGCCCGGTCCTGGAGTCTCTGGGTATACTCTGCTTCTAGTCTTTCTGTAATCTGCTTGTGATGGCGTTCCACAGCCTCCACTTGGCTATCATAGTATTGTTTCTTGCCCTGTGGAGAGATTAGTCCCCACTCTGTTCCTTACTCTGAATGCCTTCTAACGTGTTCCAGGTATCCCCTTACTTCTCCTCCTAAGCATGGAAAAGATCTAACTCTGCTCCTCAAGTGAGGAGGTTTACTCTTAGGAATGAAGGAGAAGGGAAGGCTGGAAGATGATTCAGGTCTCCTGTCTCCCTAGAAATGAATTCCTAGGGGAGCCACACTTTTATATTCTAGCTCTTGCTCAATATAGGCTTGACATCCTCAGAGGTGTTTTAGCATTTTAAAAAAGTCAAGTCTCAGCAATACCAAAGTAGATTTCTGAGGTGATTCAAGTCTATCCTTTCATAAAGATAAATCCTCAGTTTTTTATATTTTTCTTCATACTTTTATTATCCATCAAAGTATTTTACAAACCTTAAAAAGATAAATGGGCTAAATGATGATTATGATTATCTTGTAGAGAGAGCATAAACTTATTGTTACTGGTGGCTAGAATATTGGGATTGTAGTCAGGAGGTTCGAATCCTGCCAAACTGTATGAGCATGGACAAGTCACTTAAACTCTCTCAGTCAGAGTTCTCTCATCTATAAAATGTGGACAAAGATGGTATGAGGGAAGAAACTGTGGATTTGGAGTTAGAGGTTTGGGGTTCAAATCTCAGCCTCTCTCATATCACCTATGAGACATTAGGCAAGTTACTTCTTTGGGTCTTAGTTTCCTCATCTGTAAAATGAGGAGGTTGGATCAGATAATTTCTAAAGCACCTGACTGCTCTGAATCTATGTCCCTATGAGCGAGAGTACCCAACTCACAGGGTTGCTGTAATAGTCTAATGAGAAAGTATTTTTCAAGTGTTTAAAATTTTGTCTATTTCAGTTATCATTTACTGTGTTTCAATTTATGTGAAGTATTTGCATTTTCTTATTTTTGTTCTTATAAAGACATCCCTTTAGTCTCATTTATACAAAAAAGAGTAGACACAATTAAATGACAATAAAAACCATTAGCTTGTAGTTCAAGTAGATAAAAACACAATAAATATCTCACAGTAGAGGTAGCAATTTTCCTTCCTCTGATTATTGAGTACTCCAGTAAAAAAAAACAGACACAAAAACAAAAACATGATTAGATCAGACTTTCTGGATGAAGAATAATAAACATCTCAGTAGTCTTAATCTGGTCTGAATAGTACTTGCATTTTCTGCAATAAAATGTTATTACTCAACTGCTTTGGGATTGTAACTAGTGAAAAGAGAACATGTGCTACCAAAATGAAAAGTGAATAGAGAAGGCCAGAGGTGATTTGACTGGGTACTCTCTAAAAGAATAAAATTAATTGAGATGAATTGTGAAGGGTAGAACTTGGGGAGGTTTTCAGCATAGCCTTCAGAATTCTGTCAATCTTGTTTAAAGATGAATTCTGGGGTCCCTGTCCAAGAAAGACAAAAATATATGGGTGTGATGCCCATTTGGGTTTGGACTTTTGGAATCAGAAAGCTTGATTTTCTCTGGAATGAATACATAAAGTTTGGGAAAAGATTAGGCTGAAAATACACTGTAACACATTATTGACAAAGAACTGTGCAGAAGAAGCCATCAAAGAGATGGGTGCAAGAAAAGAAAATGGGCTGTTTTTTAGCAAGTGAAGGATGAGCCAGAGATCACTACCTATGTATGCTATTGATGATATGCAATGTCAAGAGTTCTGGGAGAACTAGATCTCTGTTTTATGCCTAGAGCATATTGGGTAGCTCCTTGTGGAGGATTTATGGGAGATCTTGGTCAAGAACCAAAGAGGAAGGATATGGGCAGTTTATTCTTAGTCCTAATCTTTCTTATCCCCCCTGTCACCTCTGAGATAATGTTCTCTTTTCACTTGTGATGAAGAGAGCCATCTATACCCAAAGAGAGGACTGTGGGAACTGAGTGTGGATCACAACTTAGAATTCTCACTTTTTTCTTATTGTTTGCTTGCATTTCATTTTCTTTCTTATTTTTTTCCTTTTTGATTTGATTTTTCTCGTGCAGCAAAATAATTGTATAAATATGTATGCATATATTGGACTTAAAATATATTTTTACCATGTTTAATATATATTGGATTACTTGCTATCTAGAGAAGGGGGGAAAATTGTAACACAGGATTTTGCAAGGGTTAATGACAAAAAATTATCTATCCATATCTTTTGAGAATTAAAAAGCTTTAATTAAAAAAACACAAAAATAAATAAAAGAAAAGAAAAAAAAAAGAAAAATTAGTCCAGAAGTTTGCATTCCATTGGTGGTGGTGGTAGAGTTAAAAGTTCTACTCAGAGAAGCAAAAAGAAGTTTATTGGAGTAAGGAAGCATCAATTACAGAGGAACTCACCTAAGACTCCCAACGTGCATGGCCTTGGACTGAATCTTTAAAAAGGCTAAGATAGAAGGAATTCCAAGTCAGATTGAAAGAAGGCTTAGAGATAGGAGACAGAGTGTGAACCTTGGGGAAGAGTAAATAAGCCAGTTTAGTTGGGCTGCATAGAGTGTAAACAAGAATAATGAGAAATAAGGTCAGAACCAGATGGTGTAGGACTTAAAAGATTGAAGAGTTCGTATTGTATCCTAGAGGCAATAAGAAGTCACAGAAGATTTTTGAGTAGAAAAACAACATGGTAAGGTATGTGCCTTAGGAAGATTATTTTGTGGTAGGGAAGAGGATTAGAGGGTGAGGGGAGAGGTAGGAAACAAAGAAGGAGGAGGGAGTACAAAATACTTCCCCTACCACTGAGTTGCATCAAGGGCCATTCCTGCTTTGAGAAAAGGGATGTAAGAGTCTGCTAGTTGGTAAAATGGATAAAGCAAGTAGATGTGGAGTCAGGAGGTTCAAATATGGTCTCAGACACTTACTATCTGTGTGATCCTGGACAAGTCACTTAATTAGAGAGAGAGAGAGAGAGAGAGAGAGAGAGAAAAGGAAGGAAGGAAGGAAGGAAGGAAGGAGGGAGGGAGGGAGGAAAGGAGGAAAAGAAGGAGGGACAGAAGAAGGGAAGGACAGAGGGAGAGGATAGGAAGGAAGGAAGGAAGGAAAGGAGGAATGAAAAAAGGAAGGAAGAAAGGAAGGAAGGAAGGGAGGAAGGGAGAAAGGAAAGAAGAAAGAAGGGAAGGAAGGAAGGAAGGAAGGAAAAAAAGAAAGAAGGAAGGAAGAAAGTAGGGAGGGAGAGAGGAGGGAGGGAAGAAGGAGAAAAGAAGGAGGGAGGGACAGAAGAAGGGAAGGACAAAGTGAAATACAGAGGAAGGAAGGGAGAAGGAAAAGAAGAAAATAAGGTAGGAATAAAAGAAGGAAGGAAGGAAGAAAAATAGGAAGGAAGGAAGGTAAGAAGGAAGGAAGGGAGGAAGGAAGAAAAAGAGAAAGGGGATGTAAGGATCACAGGAAGTTCATTCAACTTCATTATATTAGGTCCAGAGAAGTTAAAGAATTTGAAATAAGTGATAAAGATAGTAAATAGAGGAAGTGTGTTCTAATCTAGTTTCTCTGACTTGTATAAGCCAGTACTCTCCCCACATACATAAGGTGAAAGCATTATAGTTACCGTCATTTCCAGCTCGATGTGGCGGAACATATGTTCCCTCTGCTGATGGAGTCTCTGGTCCAGCTGAGCTTGGGCCCTCTGCTCTTCCTTCTGAAGGAGCCTCAGCTCCTGTAGCTCCTTCCGACTGAAACATAGCAGACTATTCAGAATTGTGATAGGACGTCTTCAAGCCTTCCCTAGGGGAGATTCATCCATTTTATAGGTGTGAACACTGAGGCTAAACCAAGAAATACCCATTCACTCCGACAGGGATGGAGAAGAAATCTGGGAGATCTGACTGTCCAACATGGAGAGACAATGTGACAGGAGTGCTGGATCTGGGATCAGGGGACCCAGGCCTGAATCCCATTTACGTTTGTAACTTAAGATAGGTCACAATCGCTTTGGGTCTCAGGTTGGTTTTTTATGTAACTTTTCTTTCTTTTTTTTTTTTAATTAATGAATTTTTATTTTCTCTCCCATTCATCATCCTTCTCATGACCTCAGTTTCCTCATTTCTAGAATGAGGGAGTAAGAGTGGAAGAAAACCAATCTTAGTTTACAACTCTAAATGATAACCCTATTTCTCAGTGCCTCAGTGGGCAAAATATTCCCCCAGTCAAAAGGAATAATTAATGCCAGGTGAATACAGGAGTCCCATCAGCCCTTCTGGACCCATTATAATGGAAAAGAACCATCTTGTTTTCTTGTGTTTTTGTCCTCAGCCCTCAGCACAAAGTCTATCACAGAGTAAATATTTAATAGATATTATATGTACTTATATAGGCCTGTGGGTATATACTGATGAAGTGCTCACATTTGTTTCTAAATGTGGTTATGTGTTTGCCCATACAAGGCCATTGTGGGGAACCTTTTTGTACCTCAGTGGCAAATGGGTTAAAGGAGGAAACCCTGTGGGCTTCTGTGAGAGCAGGTTTTTCATTCCGATATTTCTGAGTCCTAAGTTTGGAAAGGACTTTCAGGGGTCTGCCACAGGGCAGACGGAACGGTTCCAGCGGGGGGACTGGCAAGCTGTCCGCGTTTCTCTGTACCTGCCTCAGACCCCCTCCTGTTATGTTGACATAATCAATAATTTCAAAATCTATCACTCCTGGTCCCCGGCCCAGACAAGTGCCCCGCTTCCCATGGGAAACTCCTGGGATCATTTTTGGTTTGGCAGAGAGGACCTGGGTCCCTTCTCTGCATCCCTCCGTTCCAAGGGGGCCGGGGGCTCCTTTATCGTACCGGGCAAAACGGACACTCTCTCCTTTTCGGTCAGCATCCTGCACGGGCCTGGACGTTGTCACACTGACCTCCTTCCCGTCCACCACAAACTTGCGTGTTTTCTTTACAGTTTTCCTGAAGGAAATGTTGTCCTGAAGCCAAAAAACAGGAGAGTTTGCATCCCCATAAACTCTACCATCCTGGGTACCTAAGGTGATGAAAGTACTGTCCTCTCCCACCAGGGGGCAGCTCCCTCTTTGTTCTGGTCCAACCAAGGTAGGGTGGTCAGGGCCAAATTTGTTGCAGGAAAATGACTTTAAATTATTCCATCTGTGCAGGTAGATAATTGTATAGTCGGTCCCTTCCCTTAGGGCCAATCCTGAACCATCCAGAGAAAAAATAAACTCTGCCTTGTTAAATTACCAGTCCTGGGGATGGGATTCTCTGCAAGGTGACTTTTATTCCCAACCACGGGGAGAAACCCTTTCTCTGGCTCTTACCCCAATCCCTTCTCAATAAACAACCTTACCTGGCCAATGTCACTTGTAACTGGTGAAAACCTGACAATGGTCATTTTGTCACCAGCCACGTGGTTTGTGATATTTCTTGAATCTGTTCCTTCCAAAAGGCTTGCCTCGGCCTTCCGGACTCTGCCTTTACTCCACGATCCCCCATTTTGTTCCAAGTTCCCTTCTGCAGAATTAACTTTCTCCCCACCACTCAGGGGCTCAGGGATTCCCGACCCTGATGGTTCCTGCAAAGGCTCAGCTGTCCAAACCAGGTGTAGAGCGGGCTCCTTAACATGACCTTCTTCTAGGTCTCTGGCTTGTTCCTCAGAAGGTTGGACATCTTCTGTGACATTTATAAAGGTCTCCGTGGGGGCCACTACTATATTATCCTCTGTCTCTGGAATCTCCTTCTCACCTTTAGAGAAATTTGTTTGTATGGTCACTGCTTGAGGACAAGGAGCCCCCTGTCCTTCAAGCCTCTTTGATTTCTCTGTTGAGTCTGAAATGTTTTTCTTGGCATCCTCAATTTTTCCCTCTTGTGTTTTTCTCAGCAACAAATTAGCTCCTTCCTCTGACTTTGGGGGATGGGATTCCCTTTGGTGTGAAGAGTCTGTTGCATTGAGTGACCCCTTTAGATTCTGGGTACCACAGCCAAGTTCATCTCCTGAGTTGGGGGACTCTTGAGGGCAGCATAAACAATGTCCTGAATCCTCTGTTATTAGCTTTTCAGTATTATTGGGCAGGTTAGTCTGAACGAGGGCCCCTGGGTCCTGGACGTTTAAGAATTCGGTCATGTTCTGGCAGAGACTGGAAACCTCCATCACACACTCAGCTCCTGACTTTTCTTCTTTTGTGAGACTAGACATAAACATCCCATCTAAGTGCTGAGATTTGGTTCCTTCCAACAGTTCACCCCCAGTCCATTGCCTGCCAGTAGAACTGAGCTGATGATATAAGACTTTCCTTTCTTTATCACAGAGGGGATCACTTGACACTTCTGGTTCAAGAGACATCCTCTCGTATAAGGAAATCTCCAGGTTTCCTCTGGCATCATGATTCTGTTCTGAATTCTCCAGAACAGCCATAGAACTGGTCATTGTGGGCTCTTCCAGACCCAGATTAACCTGCTGCTTGTCTCCTGTTGAGGGGTGGGTAATAGCCCCTCTGGGGCTATCTGGGATGGGCAGCCCATTTGGGGTGTCTGAGCCAATGTCTTCTTGACTCTTTGGAGTCTTCGAAGTCCCACTCTGAGTAGTAGGTAATCCTTCTCCTATCAGGTGTCTCTCAGAGAGGCTCATGGGGGAGCATGGGAAAAGCTGGGCTCCCCGGGGCTTAGCTGGGCAATCAGTCTCAGCTGTCCATTTCATCACTGTATCTGACTCAGGGGAGAGTGCCTTGGGAGAAGGAAGAACATCACTCTGTGAGTTAGCCTGAGGCTCAGTGCTGGAAGTGAGCTGCTCTTCCAAAAGGTCTTTTTCACTTCGAGTGGCCAACAGCTCATGAGTCCTCCCAGCTAGTGGGTCAAGAATGTCCTGGGACTTAACCCCACCGAAGAATGACCTTCGTCTCATTAGCTTCAAGACTTCTGAAGGGCCTTTGGAGAAAAGCTTCACAGAACTTTGAGAATCAATGGTGGGAACCAGGATAGGTGCAGACTTGCGTCTCATCTGCTTCAAACTGCAAGTCCGGTTGGCTCTTGGCCGAAGCAGCCTTTGACTTGGACCAACAGAGCTCTGCCTGTTGAGCCCAGGTTCTGGTGGATTAAGGGAATGAGCAAGGGAATTGGTGTAAGCACCATCACCTGGCTTGTCTGGAGACCCTCCCTGAAGATTTTGCTGGAGGAATACTTGATTCTTCTCTCTGGCCTGAGGTTTAAAGTCATTTCCTTTGACAGCTAGAGGTGTAGGGAGGAGCTGGACACTCTTGCTGTCTATATCTCCTCTATCTGGTTTCTCCAAGGAGAACTTCTTATCTTTTGAGTTTCTTTCTGGTTCTACAGGAGGAATATCATCACTGGAGAGGGAACGTGTGTGATCTTGACTTGGCTGAGAGGCAAAAAGAGAAGAAAAGTTAGGGCCTTCCTGATTTTTTATAATAATAGCTCACATTTCCACGGCACTTTCAAGTTTTTTTGTATCCCCAGAACTTAGCTTAGCACCTGTCATAAACACTTAATAAATGCTTGTTGTTTGACTGAGAAAACACTGTCCTCATTTGACTCTGTGATGTGGCTACAATAGGTATTATTGCCATTTTAGAGATGAGAAAACAGAATCTCAGCTTGATTAAGTATCTTACTCATGGTTACAAAATAAGCATCATAGCTGACATCTGAACCCACATTGCCTGACTTTGAAATCCAGCATCCTTGCTTATTATCTTCTTCTATTAGATTATAAGCTTATTGAAGGCAGGAAGTGTCTTTCTTTTTCTTGTATTTTTAGTGCTTAGCCTAATACATGGCACATAGTAGATACTTGATAAATATTTATTGATTTTTAGACCTTCTATGTTATTTTTTTGCCCAAGATTACACACTTCTGATGAAGAGACAATTGATACTAATGCAAATCTGTATCTGTTCTGCAATGTCATTTTGTAGAGTTGCTTAGAGTAAGGTTAAGAATGTTCTTTGGGTCTCCCAACTAGTATGTCTCAAAGGAAAGGCTTTCTTGCCTCTGAAGCCTTCCCCTTATCCAGGACATCAGGCTGGGCCACTTCTCTTTATGGTGTTAGAATATTGGAGCAGAATTTGGGTATTTTGCTTTTTTTATAGTTAATTCTGGCCTTTGGAAAATAAGCTAAAATCTTTTAAAGAAGAAAACAGACAAAACATTTCTTAGGAGAGACAGAGACAAAGACAGATCAGATAATCAGACATACAAAGAGACAGAGAGAAAGAGAAAGAGAGAGAGAGACAGAAAGACAGAGAAGAAAGAAAGAAGAGGAGGAGAGAAAGGGAGAAAGAGACAAAGAAAGAGACATAGAGACAGATAAGACAGAGACACAGAGAAACAGAGAAAGAGAAATAGAGAGACAGAGAGACAGATCAGACAGAGACACAAATAGAGAGACAGATTCAGAGAGACATATAGAAATAGAGACAGAGAATTACAGAGCAGAGACACAGAGACAGGGACACAGAAAGGCAGAGAGATACAGAGAGACAGGGAGACAGTGACAGAGATAGACAGAGAGAGACAGAAGCAGAGACAGATTAGATAATCAGAAAAACAGAGAAACAGAGAGAAGAATCAGTCACATCCAACCTATCCCAAAGCAGGAGGGCTTCTCTGTCATGTGATGAGCTTGTGTTTATTAGAAGTTTAGACAAAGAATAATGGATGCTCATAGCATTTGGCCTTGGTTCGTTTGTTGCTGCCCATCTGAGCTAAGGCCAGAAGGAAGTTTAACACAGTGGAAGACTGAATTGGGAGGGAGAAGACTCAGTTTGAATTCCAACTGCCATTGATTAGCTATGGGATCTTGGATAAGGCCCTTGGTCTCTCCCTGGGCCTCAGTTTCTCTACCTGTAAAATGAAAGACTTGGACTAGATGGTTTTTGAGGTTTCCTTCCTGCTCTAAAGTTACAATTCTGTGGCCTCCGAGGTCCCTTCCAGCCTGGTCTAACGCTCCAATGTAGCATGGAGGTGAGGGTATCTTTTGCCCCCAACTCCCCATGTTGTATATTCTTGGGGTCTATGCAGGTAGACTGCTATCTCTGGCAGTCTCTAGATCTGGAACATCTTTGAGTAAGACTTAGAACAGAACCTGGTCTCTAATCTGAGGACTGGTCAGCTTAGAAGAGCCATGAAGAAGGATAACCATGAAGTGATATGTTTTCCTAGCTTCAGCAAGCCAAGAAACTGAAAGTGAGGAGAGATGGGGCTGCTTGTGTGTGTGTGTGTGTGTGTGTGTGTGTGTGTGTGTGTGCTCATCCTGCAGATCTTTGAAATTATGCAAGTGTCATCCAGTGTTTAGCAGAGTTGTCTCTAGGAGGCAAGAAGTCTCCAAAGAAAATTGAATCCCATTAGGTAAACACTTTGTTCACTGCCAGCCTCTGCAGCCTGAGCATGGCTTGAGTAATCCAGCCCTGTTATCCAGCCAAGCTATATTAGTTCTACCAGTCAGTGAGAAATCTTATCCTCAGCCAGGAATCTGGAACTGGATGACATATCCGTGGAAAGTCATAAAACTACACTCATCTAGCAATCAGAACCTCGGGTCCTAGTTACACTAGAATTGGTGCCTCTGCCCCCAGATAAACTGTGTGAACTTGGACAAGTCAGTTTGAGACTTGGTTTCCTCATCTGTAAAGTCTGGATTGGACTAGATGATATATTAGGACAAAGTGAGTGCCTAAGAAGTGTTTTTTCATTTTCCAACTCCAACATGTTATTATTGTATTTTAGAAAATTCGTGTTTGCAGATTGTTATTACTGGAAGGGACCTTGGAGATCATTTAGGCTAATGCCCTCATTTTTACTGATGGAGGCACTGAGGATTAAAGGGACTTTATCCAAGGTCACTTAAAAGAGACCCTGGAGATTATGAATCTAATCCCTTCCTCCTCCGAACCCTCCCAAGGTATTTTAGGGTTTACTGGCTAGATCTCTTTCTTAAGTAAACCAAAAGGCCTTAAATCAGACCAATCTGATTCTAATTGGCCACTAATAGGTCCTAGGCTGAGCTACATTTATTTGGTCACTGTCTGGGTCCTGATTGATTCAGATTGAATGTAAACAGCAGTCATTTCTGCTTTGGCCAGAAACTCTGAGAATCTTCCCCTCCTACATTAATTCATTTATTTATTTAAATTTTTTTGGACTAGATGAAAGAGGAACATCTTTGTCTCAGTTGCTACTTAGCCTTGAGCATTGGTTCAGTCAAGCTGAGCCTTGTTGAAGACCTTAGCTTAAAATGGCCAAAGTCTCTCACTGCATCCAGGACCATCTCCAATTGTCCTGACCTGTATCCGGCCACTGGACCCAGATGGCTTTGGAGGGGAAAGAGAAGCAGGTGACCTTGCCCAGCCCCCCCTCACTGAAATCCAATTCACTTGCATGTCACGGGTCACTATCCTGATGTCATGGTCCCCTTCGAGAACAAAGGACAAACAACAACTGATCCAGAAACTGAGCCTCAGTGGCATGAAATGATTTGTTTGCATGGCTAGGGTAGTAACACAGTTGGCACTAAGGTGTCTTAGAATGAGCTATGAATTTGAAGTTGGAATACTTAAGTCCAAATCTCAGTTCCATCACTGAAGTGACCAAAATCACTTCACCTTTATTTTCAGGCAACTAGGAGCATAAATAATAGAGTTCTGGATTCTAGATCAGAAGGAAATGTAGTCAAATCTGGCCTGAGACCTTACTAACTGTATGATTCTGGGCAAGTCACTTAACTCCTGTTTGCCTCAGATTTCCCAATTGTAAAATGATAGAAAAACAGCCTCTGTCTCTCAGAGTTCTTGTGAGGGTCAAAGCAGATAATATTTGTCAAAGTGCTCAGCAGAGTGTCTAGCACATAATGCTGATTAAATGTCTATTTTCTCCCCCTGGACTGGTGAGAGGCACCAAAGAGTTGAAAAAGCATGAGATTTAGGAGCTGAATTTGAATCCTCACTCTATTCCTTACTAATTGTATGATCTTGGACAAGTGATTTTCTTTATGGGAGATTAATTTGCTTTATCTGTAAAATCAGGGAGTTGGTCTAAGGGCTAACTAAGATAGTAGAGAAAGACATTTTTGTTGTTGTTTAGTCATTTCCAGTTATGTCTGATTCTTCGTGACCCCATTTGGGGCTTTCTTGGCAAAAATACTGGAGTGGTTTGACAGCTCATTTTATAGATGAGAAATCTAAGTGAAAGAGAAGCCAGTCCAATTAATTCCTTGTCTTATGGATCCTGCATCCAGAGTACTGGCCCTTGAACAACTTCTGGAAAGCATGGTGATTATGACTAATATTACCAACTCATATTTTATGATGCAGTAATATTAACAGAGCAATTTTTTTCACAGTGGTCATGTAAAAATTATTTTTTATATTGGATTTCATTTGTTTCATTGTTTCAATGTTTCAAAAACCATGTTTCAATGGTTTCCTTGGTGGAGAACAGATGCAGTCAGTCCACACCACTTCCAAGGGCAGTCTGACCTAGATACAAATATAATTGGAAAAATATCTAACAAAATAAATAAAAATACAATAAAACATGGGTAATATTAATATGTAGTTTTAAAAGTCAATATACAGTCCACAAGGACTATTATATATGGTTTAATGGCCCCTATTTCTACTTGAGTTTGATATAACTGGTATAGAGAACTCTGGGGAAGGAAATACTCTTTACCAATGCACCAATGTAGATTAGAACCTGTCTGCTTGACAACTTTTAGTCTTAGATATTTGCCCAAGGTCTTGCAATCAGTATGTGTGTTCTCCAAGAGGAGGTTCTTGAACCCAAAACTAAATCTAATACTTCATTTTGAATCTGATTATAATGTTCTGACTAGGGCAGAGTAAACGGAGCTATACCATCTTTAAACAATTGTAGCCCAAGACCCACTGGCTCTCTTATGCTCAAGTCTACTGGACACTTGTGTCTACAGACCTCTCTCTGTCTGCCACCTTTTATTATGCTAATACTTCTGAGAGAACCTGGTTTAAAAAGTAGCATTTTCAAGGTTCATTGAGGCTCTGCTATCTCTATTATTCATGCTCCAGTGGCTAGAGTATCAAACTGGATTGTTTCTAAGGGGAAGGATCCAAGGAAATCATGGGTTCCCTAGATAAACTGAAGTGTCCTTGACCTTGCAGTCCCCAGGGAAATCAATCCAGAGGAAGGAGCAATTCAGCTAAAAGTCATACAGATGCCATCCAGCTGTAGCTTACCGAAAAGGAGGCTATTTCTTCTTCCTCAAACTCCTCCAGAACTTCTGCTTTAGCTTCTGCAATCAGCTCCCGTAGCGGTCCGCTGTCTTCCACCTCTGACACAAAAGGATGCTAGGAAGGAGAAGGAATAAAAGGGAAATTTGGACCTGGATTCTTCTCCAGCAAAATGGGGAGAGTGCAAAGGGATCCCTCTATGTTAGCCACAAAATGCAATAATTTCCAGTGGACTAGAAGGCTACCTCTTTCTTTTGTGGGTCATCTGCTCACGCACATAAAGGTTTTTTGGATAGAATTTATGGCTATAAAGGGAAATAGAGGAGGAGGCTGGCAGGAGCTGTAGCCTTGGTTGGGACGGGCGCTAATTCTTCCTTCTTTCCATTACCTTTTGCATTTTCTTTCCACTTAAACCAGAAATGAACTGAGTCACTGATCTTTAGTAAGTGTGGACTTTCATTTTAGAGGATTTAGCTGAAGTGGTTCTTAAATGTAGTATTTGATGCTGTTTGTGAGGTTGCTGGAGGCAGCTAGTTGGGCAATGAATAGAAAGTTGGACCTGAAGTCAAGCAAACTCATCTGCATGAGTTCAAATCTGCCCTTAGAAACTTATCAGCTGTGTGATCTTGGGCAAATTACTTAGCCCTGTTTGCCTCAGTTTCCTTATCTGTGAGCTGGAAAAGCAATGATAAATCATCCCAATATCTTTGCCAAGAAAACCCTAAATGGGGTCAAGAAGAGTCAGTTATAACTGAAAAATTACTGAACAGCAAAAGGAGTTTACTGGCAATACTTTGATATCTGAGGAAGAGGGTAAGTTGGCCAATAATTAGAAACTGCACAAAGTCAGTTACTGATACCATGACTTCTTATAATTTTTGGTATGTATGTCACTTCAACTTCTGGACAGTATTCTAGTCTTACCAAGTTTTCTTGGGCATAAGCTACAGTAAAACCTGGTTCATAGGACTCCTGAGTCTTAATACAAAATGAATACAAGTCTGGGTTTCTATAAAGGCTCTGAAACAAGAGAGAAATGATGAGACAGCAGCTAAGATCTGTATCATGGTCCGATGATAAAATGGTTGGACTAGGATGGGGTGGGATGGAGAAATGCCCTTTATACCTATTTGATAGTTCCTCATTTAGAACTAGTTCTTTGTGACAAAAAAATGTTCGCCTCAGTTTCAATGGGTAACCAAGGAATAAGCACAAAAAAGACACTAAAAGGATCCTTTGGCACAAACCCTTTTCTTTTTATTATTATTATAGTTTTTTATTTACAAGATATATGCATGGGTAATTTTTCAGCATTGACCCTTGCAAAACCTTCTGTTCCAAATTTTCCCCTCCTTCCCTCCACCCCCTTTCCTAGATGGCAGGTAGTCCAATACATGTTAAATATGTTAAAATATATGTTAAATCCAATATATATATATATATATATATATATATATATATATATATATTTATACAGTTATCTTGCTGCACAAGAAAAATTGGGTCTAGAAAAAAAGAAAAAAACCTGAGAAGGAAAACAAAAAATACAAGCAAACAATAACAGGAAGAGTGAAAATGCTATGTTGTGGTCCACACTCATTTCCCACTCTCTGGGTGGAGATAACTCTCTAAGTCATTACTGAACAACTGGAACTGCACAAACCCTTTTCAAAGGCCTTTTGAAAGACAGAAAAATCACATTTATTTATTCCAAATCATATTAGTTCATGTAATTAGAGTACTTTAAAATTTTACATAGCCTTTCAACAAGTCCTTGAAATAGAGCAATCATTATTCCGATTTTATGGCTAAAGAAACTGAGGCTGAGAAAGGAATAGTGATTTTTCTACTTACTCACTGCTTACGTAACCAGGCATGAAGGACAGGTAGTTAATGTTTGGCAAGGGGAGATGGAGGGTCATGTGTGAGGATATTGTGAGGGCTATCTTCCTCAATGAGGGTCTAGGACTATTTCTTTTTTGTCTTTGTATTCTTAGCACTTGACCCATTAAACTTTTAACAAACTCTTGTTAATTGACTGACTTATTCTCAGATCTCCCTTCATCGTTGAGGATCATTTGGGTAAAACACTGATACTCCATCATGGTGGTCATTTGAACAGAAAACAGTGGAAGGTGGTAGAGATATTGAGGTATTAGTCACACCTTGGAGATGGGCTGCTTACCTGCAGGAGCTGACAGGCAGACCATCGGATCTCAGGATCCCTCTCCAAGGATTTCCTCAGGAAGTCTTTAAACTCTTCTGACCTAAAAGGAATATCCAAGAAACTGCTCGCTTAACCTCGTGGCTGACATTCAGGGTCATCCCTAACAACTCTCATCCACCTTTGACGTACATGGAAAGGCCACCTTACAGACTTCTTCACACTCCCAAAAGCCTTTATTTCCTTCTTTGAAAGTGGAGGGGATAATCAGGAAGTAGAGAGGGTTAAAGACGAATGTTTAAATGGTGAAAGGTCTCACGCAATCCTTGTGCAGCATTAGGTGGTAAGTTGGATGGAGTACAGTACTGGAGGTGGGGAAGATGATCTCAAATCCTGCTTCATCCATTTGTTAGCAGCATGACCTTGGTCATTTAGCCTCTCTTGGGTCAGTTTTCTCATCTGTAAAATGGGTTTAATAATAGTGCTTACCCCACACATTGTTGTGTTCAAATGTGATATGTAAAGAATTTAGCAAATCTTAAAGCAGCATATTAATGTTAGCTATTATTATCAATAACTTCTTTCCAAGAAAAAAAGAAGCATTAGAGATGGAATATATGTATATATTAATAAGAGCTAATATTTATATAGTGCTTACCAGGAGATGGAGATATATTAATAATTGCTAACATTTATGTAATATGTGCCAGGAAATGGGTTAAGCATTTTACACTTATTATCCCATTTGATCAATATCCGGATTTTACAGATGAGAAAACTGAGGCAGATAGAGGTTGTGAACTACTGAGCATGACATATCTATGAAGTGTCTGAGGCTGGATTTGAACCAGATCTTCCTGATTCTAGATACAGTGTTCTCTCTACTGTGTCACCTAGCTGCTTAGTATATTGATTTCTAGATAATGATAAAAGGGAGAGAAATGGGTCTCATGAGAAGAGGTGCTGTGTGTTTTATGTCATCTAGTTGTCTCTGGTACATGGGATAGAGACTTGCACAGAGTTGGAATGTTAGAAGTCTTGTTATTTCATCTACATTCCACATATACTTGTATGTCTACATGTTGTCTCTCCTGATGGACTATAAGCTCTTTGAGGGCAGGGATAGTCTCTTTTTGTCCTTACAACTCTAACACAGATACCAAGTGCTTAAAAAACACTTGTTATTCACTTTCTTCTCTCACTTTTTAAATTTGAGTCATTGTACAAAATGACTAATATGGAAATGTTTTATATAATTGCATACTTATAAACTACATTAGATTGCTTACCATCTTAGGGAGGGGGAAAGGAGAAAGGGAGGGATAGAATTTGAAACGCAAAACTTTTTTTGTTTAAAATTTTGTTTTAACATGTAATTGGGAAAAATTATTAAGAAAAATAAATACTTGTTCCTTTACTGAATTGAACTGTTGAATTGGAATGATATGTTTTTTGCTCTGAGACCAAAGTCTCAGTTCTCAGCCTCACTCTTCTAAGGATTAAGGGTTTCAGACTTAGTCCCCTGGAAGGGGGAAGATCTATGAAAAATCATGTAAGTGAACTTTTATTTTTAATAGTGAATACTGTGATGAGTATGTTTTGGGAGAAAAGACTGGGAACAGTATCCTGATCCAATCCAAATGCCATCCTTAAGAAAAAATTTTCCCCTGAAAACATCAGCAGGTTGTGATCTCTCCCCACTTTGGACCTTACACAGCACTTCGCTGGGTATGTGCAACATCTCCCTAATAGGTCTGAGGGCAAGGATCAATCATATTTCTTAACTAGCCCATCATCCCTGACTCACATCCTTATCTACTTACAATGATTTGCACCCAGTTAGCTTCTAGGGCCCATAGGATATCATGAAATAGAACGGAAAAATTGAACTTGAGATAGAACAGAACTTAGAGATTTCCTACTTTTTGGCCTTTTAGAAAAGAAAACCCATTTCTACAGAGGGAAAGTCAATTGTTCCAGCTCCCTTCAAGCTGGGATTGAAATGCAGATTTTTTGATTCCAAATCCAATAAACCATTGCTGACTTGAATCAAAGGAAATTGAAAGGAAGGAGAAAAACCTTTTAGACCTTTATTTACATTCTAAGCCTAGTGAAACTACAAGGACAGCAATAAAGGTCCAGACCAGGGATGCTAGACTAGTAGCAGCACCAAGGAAGGAAGATAAAGATTTGCCTTCATGGAAGAACAATCACAAAAGTCTTGTGGAGGGATTTGTTTTTTCAGTCAGTGAACAAATAGTGAATTCCTACCCTCTTTACTGTTTATGTCCTTGAGAACTGAGTAAACTGGGAGTGGATCAGTTGGGCAATCTGTAACTTAGAGACGACTTCTTCCTACGTCACTAGTTGTACCCACAGGTTTGGTCTGCAGTCACTTCCTTCCCCCTCCAAATCCTTTTGGATCCTGAAATCTTGTCCCTAAATCTTGATAATCCTGGTTAGATCCCTGCTGAATGATGCAAAATCTCCGGGGCACCATGTCACCATGACTGCTTTCCACCAGCTACCACCGCTCCTTTTTCTGCCTGACTGCCTTCATCCTCCCCTATGCTTAATACTGGCACCTCCCATGGGTCTATTAGTTCCCTAGGCTCTGACTATTTCTAATCTGGCCTGCTTTTTCCTCGGCACTGCTGCAGTTTCAATGAAAGGGAGGGGAGCACTTGCCATTGCTGAGGGTAGCGCAGAGTGGGTGGTGGGGACTTGTGGATCTTTAGCAGCACCCGCATGGGGTTCAGCTCATGATGGGGAGGTTCCATTTCAGCCATCTCTATCAGTGTGATCCCCAGGGACCAGATGTCAGCCTTGTAGTCATAGGGAGCCTCCTTGGACGTCTCACACTGGATGACTTCTGGTGCCATCCTGTAGCCAGAAGCACAGATTCGTCATAAGTGTCCATCTTGGTTCCCTGAACGACCCCCTCCCTCTGCCCTTAAGTTGCCAAGAAAAGAAGAACCAAAAGACTAAAATTGGGGGTGGGGTAGTCAGTAGACTGATGTTTTGGAATGCCCCATCCCTCTCCTTAATAGTCTTTCCTAAAGGGCCTTAAAGAAAGCCTGATTTTTTAGGGGCAGGCTGGGGGAAACAAGCAAGGGAGGAAAGTCTTAAGATCATTGATATTGGACAGGAAAGCACACAATAAGTTTTTTAGTCCAATCCTTGCCAGAAAGAAAATTGCGGTCCAAGGAAAAATAATTCACCCAAAGGCCACACAGGGTTTGGACCCAAGTCCTCTGACTCCCAGTGTCCTCTCTTGTACCTCTATTTCTTTGCACCTAATATTCAAAGCAGGAGATTGAGAAGCCACCTTAAAATAAAATTTCCCCAAAGGGAAATTAACTGAATGACCAAGAAGAAAGGTAGAAAAATACACCGCTCTCTTTCTCCTCTTTGAAGAGGTAGGGGACTAGAGGTGAAGAATATCATATGCACATTGTCAGACACAGCGGAGGTGGTCATTGGTTTGTCACATGAGCAAAAATTTAATTGGATAGAGGGAAGGGGTGGGCAATATCTGGAAATGAGCGTTATTGTCAAAATGTATCAGTATGTTAAAAAAAAGAATATTGTTTACAGAGTAGGGGACATGGAGAAGGAGTTTTGTGAGATGAACTGTGGTCTCTTCAATAGTTATTATGTATATACTCCATGGCTTTCTGCTAAATCTGCTATTCTTGAAACCAGCCATCTGGCTTCTTTTCTTGATTTCCCACCTAGCCTTTGGATTTGGCTATAACATGAACTTCCCTCGACAAACTGTGCATCTTCTCAGATTACACTACTTGGGCCATGCCCATCTCTTACCCAGGAGGACCCTTAATCACTCCAAGTATCTGTCCTATCCCCTTCCTCTCTAAGAAGCCAGAATCCAAAGGCTAGAGCTAGTCGACCCCTCTGTGTTCTAAATATTGACGCCCAAAGCTTAGCCAATCTCCCATCTCACCCCATCCCTGAGTAGGAGCCATGGGCTCCCTTGGAAGTTGGACACTTTGTCCAGCCCCTGGGTCCCTAGAGCTAGTGGACCCCTCTGTGTTCTAAATATTGACGCCCAAAGCTCAGCCAATCTCCCATCTCACTCCATCCCTGAGTAGGAGCCATGGGCTCCCTTGGAAGTTGGACACTTTGTCCAGACCCTGGGCCCCTAGCTGTACCAGTATGGTGTCCCGATGAAGGAAGCTCTTCGCTGTAAGGTGCGGGAATTCTTGGCCGACACTCCAAAATCAGCTGTTTTAAGGAAAGAGATGAAGGAGGTGAAGTGAGGGATAGAAAATAGAGATTTTCTTTGTTCCTCCCAACTCCCATAGGATGAGTCTTTAAATACCTTTGATTATTTACTCACAAATTTATTTCTTTGTCTGCAAATCTACAGGCCTTTGTACTTTCCTATTTCTCTTCAACAATTAAACACTTGTTGAACACTTACTTTATTTGACTTATGCAAGGTATCCTACTAAATATAGGAAAAAGGACATAGTCCCTTTCCTTAAGGTACTTATAGAGATCTGACTATATTGAGAACAATTGCAGATTTTAAGGTAGGAAATAACGGAGCCAGAACTCTTTCCTTAAAAGAATATTTCAGCATGTGTGAGGCATGGATTAGAGTAGGGGAAAAAAAGGAGCTAAGGAGAAGAGCACTTAGTAGTCTACTACAATATTCTAGGCAAGAGATGATGTCAAATCAAACTAAGACAGCAGCATTTTAGTGGAAAGCAAGGGATAGATAATAGAAGATGGTGGACATAGAATCAATGGGATTTGGCAGCTCATTGTTAGGTGAGGAAAGAAGTGAGGAAGAGGAAAGAGACAAGAATGATTCTAATGTGTTAAATCAGAGTAATTGGGAGGATAATGATTCTCAATGGAAATGGAGAATTTGGGAGGAAATATAGATTCTATAGGGGAAGGTGATGATTTTAATTGTGGACATATGGAGTTTAAAGTGACACAATTATACATTTCAAAGGAGATTGCCAGAAATGTAGACCTGAAACCAAATGAGAGATCAGGTTTGGATGTCAATTTGGGAGCCATCTGTATAGAGAGAATAATTGGGGCCAAAGAAGGGATTAAAATTACTAAAGAAAAGATTTTAGAGTGAGAAGAAAAGGCACAACATGGATTTCATCTCCACTTAGAAAAAGAAGATGGTACAGCAAGGGGAATTTTAAAAGAATGGACCATAAGTTGGAGGAAAATGACAAAAATGCAGAGGAAGAGAAAGTATCAAGAAAACAGGTGGTTTAATGGCAAATATTGCAAAAATGAGCATGGAATTTGGGACTTGAGAAGAATTTGAGAGCGAACTAATCATAGATAAATGAAAGGATGATATTTCAAAGATAAGAGCCTAGTTTAAATTTGAGGGAATGGATTTGTATTGGACCCAATTAAGAGAGTATCAAGAAAACAGGGTAGTTAATAATGTCAAGTGTTGCAGAAAGTTCAAGGAAGATGAGAATTGAGAAAAGACCATTGGGTCATGCAATCGAGAGGCCATTGGTATTTTTTGAAATGGCAGTTTCATTAGTATGGTGGAGACAAAAAGGTCAGAATTCAGGAGCTGAGGAGTGAGGGAGTGGTGAGATGTAGCAAATGTAGATCATACCACCTAAAAGTTTAGCAATGAACAGGAAGAGAGATAAAAGCATTGCTTAATCATAAATCAAGAGAAGAGTGTTTCTTTTTTTTAAAGGAACATTTTGTAGGCAAAGAAGGAATTAGTAGAGTGGGAAATTTTGAAGATGAGATAGGAAACAATTGATAGGGGAAAGTTTCAAAGTATCTGAAAAGCTTATTAGAAGAGAAGGTTAATGTTGGCAAAGAGGAATTCTACTTCTTTTGATGATAATGGAAGGACAGGGATAATGTGTGAGAATGAATGGAGTTTATGAGGTGTAGTGTAGGAGAGATAGGGAATCTCAGAACAAATGGTTCCTTCTCAGTAAAGAAGACAAAGTTAATATTTGTTGAAGAAAATGAATGTGAGTGGAATTGGGGACTTTAGAAGGAAGGATCTGAACAGTTAACATGGGACATTTGAGAGGGAACTAATCATAGATAAATGAAAAGGATGATATTTCAAAGATAAGAGCCCAGTTAAAGTTTGAGGGCATGGATTTGTGTTGGACCCAATTATAATCTCTCTAATTCTAAAGAGGGAGATCTTGAGGTTTTTTTTTTTCCTTGAGAAGTAATGAGACAGGGTCCTGGGCTGAGCCTGAGAGGATGTGTTTTTAATGAGAGGCTTGAAGAAGGATGAAAAGGTTTGGAATAATCTCTTTGGTAAGAGGGATAGCGAAATGATTAGGAAGTGCAAAAGGATTGCCCTTCTGTAGTGAGGACCCATTGAGACTATGTAACATAAATTTGTAGTGAGTCTAGTAAATAAACAATTCTGAGAATCACTTATCTCCTTGACTGGCTACATTTAGTTAGTGACTAAGTCCCTCCTACTTTAGTTTAGACACTTATTATCTGCTATATGACCTTATTACAATGTTCTCCCTGTCTCTGGTCTTTCTTTCATCCTGCAGGTACTGTTAAATACATTGATTAAAACACTCTTTTGATTTTGCCATTCCTATCTCTTTAAAAAAAAAAACCCAAAAGCTTATAGGACAAAATCCAAACTCCTCTGGGCAATCAGCATCTTTCCTAAAGGGTCTGAACAGTTACTATGGGACATTTGAGAGGGAACTAATCATAGATAAATGAAAAGGATGATATTTCAAAGGAAAGAGCCTAGTTAAAGTTTGAGGGCATGGGTTTGTGTTGGACCCAATTATAATCTCTCTAATTCTAAAAAGGGAGATCTTGAGTTTTTTTTTCCCTTGAGAAGTAATGAGACAGGGTCCTGGACTGTGACTCTTCCTTTTGAGATCCCCTGTGTTTCAGCCTAAGGCATGCTGAGATGCAGGATCTTGCCTAAATTCAGACAAACTGGGGTTCTTTCCATTCCCTCATGAGGGGTCCCAGGGTACTCCAGAGGTGCCTACACCATTACAGCAGTCACCTTGAGACTGTCTCTAGGCCATGTGTGGGGCAGAATGAGAGAGTCTCTGGATGGCTTATAAGGACCAGGATGATGTCACCTGCCTGGGCAGCTGTGTTGACCGTGGCAAGTCTGTGTGGGGATTATCTCTGTCTGAGGGATGGGGCCTGGCTTGTGAGCAGTGAGTGGATCCTAGAATGCAGGGGAGTAACATGGAAAGTTTTTGTATGAGTCAGTCAGTAGGAATGAAATTTCCTAATGAAGATGATTGAGCTTGAACCAGGGAGTGGGTTTAATGGTCTGAGAAGAGAATAGGGAGAAGGAAGGGGAAATCGGTATCTCAGTGGAGTCAGAAAAGACTTTTCATTCCCTTACATCAATCCAACATTGCTTTGTTCTGGTCCCTTATCAGCAGGAAGGTATATTTGGGGTGATATGCACAATAAAGAGTAGCATATATGGAGGGGACTAGATACTTGTTGCAGGGGGATAGTGGCAGGAGTGTGTATATGTGTGAGATTTACAAACACATAAAGGATCTGTGATTCCGTCACATTTTGGGGACATTTTAGATTTGGGTCCTCCCTCTACAATCACAGATTGTATCCCATTTGTGATTTAGCTGGGCAGTTAGATAGTTCAGTAGATAATAAGTATCAGCCTTTGTAGCCAAATCCTGTTTTAGAATAACTAGATATTTGGCACTAGGCAAATCACTTAATCCTTTGGTGTCAGTTTTCCCCATCTGTGAAATGAGGATAATAATAGTGCCTAAAAATGTTAAGAGAATCAAATGAGGTAATATGTGTAAAGAAAGCACTTTGAAAATCTTAAAGTGACATATAAATGTTGGCTATATAGCTAGTAGTAGTAGTACAATAGTAACTTAATCTTGGTGAACTCTCTGAGGTAGATGAGGTTAAGTGATGTGCCCAGTGTCACACAACTAATAAATGTTAGAGATAAAATTTGAAGCCAGATATTGCTCACTGCAGTATTACAGCTCTTACCTGCTATCCATCTCATTTTCTGTTATGATTATGTGCAGAGTAGCTAGGCTAGGAATAAGGCCTGGACCTAGTTTAGTTTAATTGGGATAGGGACCTCACAGGAGGAAACTCTCTTTACCAATTCAGATTAGCACCTTTTATGGGCAAGAAACAATTATTTTAGGGATGGAAGAAGATTCAAACTGGAATTAGACTTGTTAGTCAATTATCATATAGTACCAACTGCCATAATAGAAAATGTATTAGTTCTGAAATCAGGTTCATATCTCACTTCTGATAATTTACTAGATACATGATCACAGGCAAGTCACATTGCCTAATTGCTTAGATGTTTGAATTATGTAATTGCATATTTAGTACTTTGAACACTTTAAAATGTGGCAACTACTAATCATCATCATTACTATTATTGTGAGGTAGTTCAAGAGTTATGTAAGCATGGGGGGTGTTGAAAGGCTTTTATAAGAAAAATATTGGGTGATGTGAAGATTTATATTGTGGATTTGCAATGTGTGGTGCACTGGAAGTTAATGTAAAGGCACATGGGTACACTTTTGTAGCAAGATCTAAGAGACAGATATCTTGGCCAGTTGGGGAGTGGGGAAATGGTGCAGGAATTGATATTGTTATAAAGGGTTGTGAGGAAGCAGGGAGTGTTGGGGGAGGATTTGGGGAGATGGTTCAGGGTTTTACTCACCAAGTTTGACATAGCCTTCAGAAGACAGCAGGACATTCCCAGCCTTGAGGTCCCGATGGATGATCCTAGATCCATGCAGGTATTCCAGAGCCTGCAACATCTGCTTGCAGACCACTTGGATCTGTACTTCTGTCAGCCCTTTCTCTAGCTCTACAAGGAGGAAAGAGAAAATGAGATCTTGGACTCAGTACTGGAAGTTCCAATCATCATCATCATCATCATCATCATTATCAACAACAATATCATTCTTAATGCCAGGATTTATAGTGTCCCACAAGCATTTGGTCCCTTCTATAGAGTGCTTTAAGGTTTGCTATGTCCTTTACATGTGATATTTATTATTATGTCTAGTTCACAGATAAGGAAACTGAGGCTAACAGGTTAAATTGCTTGCCCAGGGTGACATAGCTAATAAGCATCCAAGGCAGGATTCAAGCAGATCTTCTTGATTCCAAGGCAATGAGGAGTGTAGAAGATCCAGAGACCCTATTTCATAGCTTGGGTCTTAGCTTTCCCTTCTGTATAATGGGGACAAATACTTGGGTAAGATGTGATGTCTTCGAAGGGCTGCATTCTCAGAATTGTGGAAACTAGTGTCTAATTTAGTGGTAGTCTCCTTATTATACTTACCCAGAATGATGGCATCCACAGCACCCCCAGGGCAAAACTCAATAAGGATCTGAGGACCAGAGATGAGGAAGGAAGAGTCAAATGTCTTATGGGAATCTGTCTGAAGCTATGTCCTGTACCCTGTACCCCAGCATACACCTGATGTATATATCTCTATATCCCTCTTACATGTATACATTCACACACACACACACTCCACACACATACATATATATCAATCAGAGGACTTGTGTTTGAATTCCATCTCTGCTGTTTACTTCTCTACAATGAGGAGATCAGACCCTGATCTCTATGTTCCCTCCCAGCTCTAAATCAATAGTCCTATGACCCATTCACACGTATCCACTCTTCAAATACATTTTGAAATTTTGAATTTTGAAATACATCCCCATATATGTGGTACTTATGTTGCAATACTGCAATCCATTAACCAGACAGTCTCAAGTTGTTGCAGGAGGCTTAGAGAATAGCCAGCAAGTATGAGAGACTCTGGGGGTATTTCTGACTCCAAGTTCAGCACTTTCTCTATTTTCCATAGTGCTTCTCTCCACTAGTGAATGATCCACCAAAGACTTAAGTGTCTACTTTGTGCCGAGTACTGTCAGATTGTTGGAGAGATAGAAGGTGTACAAAAGGTGACTGTCTTCAAGAAGGTCAAGTTCAGAAGGTGGAAAGAACATTGGATTTGGGGGGAGGAGGAGTCAGAAGTTTGAGTCCTGGCTCTTCTAGCTATGTGACTGTGGGTATGTCACTTAATGGAAGGAGAAGGTAATAAGTATTTATATAGCACTTATTCCGTACCAATCACTGTTTTAAGTGTCTCTGTTTTTTTAAAACAAATGTCATCTCATTGGATCCTTACAACAACCCAGTAAAGAGAGAATGGATATCATATCATTCCTTATATCACATAGCAAAGGCAGGGACAGAATCGAATACCCCCATTTACCTGACTTCAAACTAAGTATTAGGAACAATAGAGATGCTCTGAGGATCTATATCAGTGCATGGGTTAGTACTTAATGGCCCCACCAACTTACCCAAAGTTTGCCCTCCCAATAGAGGGCATCCAGTAGTTGGACAATGTGTGGATGGTCACAGCTAGCCAAGATGTCAATCTCCATTATGTAATCCTCCAGCTCTTCCTCATTTTGAACCTCAATTAATTTGGCTGCAGCCAAGACCCCGGTCTCCTTATTCTGAGCCTGGAAGATACAGACACAAAGGATCCTTCTTGATTCAGTTCCTACCTTCCCTAACTTTCCCATGACCCACTTCCAAGAGGAATAAAAGGATCCACGGTTCTATTGATTTATAAGTTCCACCAAGAACCAAGGCCACAATTTATTCAGTAGTTATCTCATGAAGAAGTGAGCTTTCGCTTACCAGAGATCTTCAAGTAGAAGCTGGTTGACCATGTATGAGGGATGATGCAGAGGAGATTCAAGCTTGAGGGAAGAGTTGGATTGAATGGGCAACTCTAAGAAATCTAGGATTTCTAATTCTTAAATTATACCTATTGATAGGCATATCTCTAATTCTAACTCTATTTCTATTTCTAGTGAAATGTATTGTCCCAAAAATCTTAGTGTGATTTAAAGCTTTAACAATGAGCTCAAGATTGGACTAAGATTTGTGTGTGTGTGTGTGTGTGTGTGTGTGTGTGTGTGTATGAATGAATAAATGATTTCCTGGCAACTCTATGGACTTACTAGGAGGCCTTGACTGTGAGTCCTGTCATCTTTCTTCAACCAATGAATCAGTAAACATTTGTTATGTTGTTATATATATAATGTTTACTCTATAATTGGCAAGTGCTAAGACCTTTTCTTCATGGTATGAGTGGGAAATGGAGAAAATTCTCCATTCTCTTTCAGCACCCTTTACCTTCAGATAAATCCTTTCACAAAGTCATCCATTTGTTAAATCTTTATTAAATGCTTAACAAGTGCTGTTTCTCTGGATGTTGTTGGTGCCTCTAAATTGTCCAGCCTCTTTCTTCTAACCTATATCATCTCTATCCTATTTGTCTACTCTTCCTGGCTATCACCGCAGATTCCAGAGCTTTCAGATTTTTTTCCCACCTTCTTTTATACAAACTTTTCTCTTCCTTCAAGCTTGCTATATAGTTCCCAAATAATCCCATAAGGAATGACACCAATTTTTTTCCCCTTTTGGTCTGATTTTTTCTTATACAAATGACAAATGTAGAAATACGTCTAAAAAGATTGCACATATATAACCTATATCACATTGCTTGCTGCTTTGGGATAAGGGAGGTAAAGGAAGGAGGGAGAGAAATCTGAAACACAAAGTCTTTTTTTTTTTAATTTAATAGCCTTTTATTTACAGGATATATGCATGGGTAACTTTACAGCATTAACAATTGCCAAACCTCTTGTTCCATTTTTTCACCTCTTACCCCCCACCCCCTCCCCCAGATGGCAGGATGACCAGTAGATGTTAAGTACATTAAAATATAAATTAGATACACAATAAGTATACATGACCAAAACGTTATTTTGCTGTACAAAAAGAATCAGACTCTGAAATATTGTACAATTAGCTTGTGAACGAAATCAAAAATGCAGGTGGGCATAAATATAGGGATGAAACACAAAGTCTTACAAAGATGAATGTTGAAAACTATTTTTATATGTATTTGGGAAAATAAAATACTTTTGAAAAAAATAGAACCTCCTCCCCAAAGAAATATATCTTTTTTTAAATCATAAAGAAAAGGAATGGCATAAAGTGTGTGTGGGGGGGGTGAGAGACATAATCATTATAATTATTGTTGTTATTCAGTTATATCCAACTCTTCATGACTCCCTGGACTGTAACACACCAGAGCGTTCTGATTTGAGGGTCCATCTTTTGACATCATATCTTTTAGCATTTTAAATAATGACCATGAGGTTTTCTTGGCAAAAACATTGGCGTGATTTGCCATTTTCTTTTTCAAATTTATACTGACAAGAGTTAAGTGATTTACTCAGGGTCACTCAGCTAGCAAATGTTTAAGACAGATTTGAACTCGGGTTCTTCTGACTTCAGGCCCAGTGCTCTCTCCATAGTTCCACTCTGCTGCCCCAATGATTATAATACCCTCTCAATTGTACAATATTAAAAGCATACTTTTTAACATGCTTTCTCACCTATGATCTCATTTGAGCCTCATAACAACCTATGAAGTAGGTAAGATATCTATTCAGTTCAGTACAAGAAGTACTGAAGTACCTACTATAAGGACAAAAATGAAGCAATTCCTGCCCTCAAAGATCTTACATTCTATTGGAGAAAAACATACAAAGAAAATAAAATATAAAATAATTACAAAGTAATTCTCAAGATAAGTCTCTTGTTAGAAGCTGTACCTTGAAGAAATCCGGGGATTCCATGAGGCAGAAGTGAGGAGAGAGTGCATTCCAGGTGTGAGAGACAGCTTATGTAAAGGGAGATAGAGGATGAAATGTTATTATTGGAGAAATAGTAAGCAGACCAGCTTGATTTAAATAGAGAATATGAGGAGAATTGCAATAAGCCCAGAAAGATAGGCTAGAGCGACGTTTTAAGGAAGAATTTATATTTTATCCTAGAGGTAAGAAGGAGACACTGGGGTTTCTGAGTCAGAGGGCATGAGATGGTCAGATCTGTGCTTTAGGTATTGGCAGATATGCAGTAGAAAGATTGAATAGATAAATGGATAGAGCATCTATTAACTACTTATTGTGTGCCAGACACTGTGCTAAGTGCTGCAGCAGTGAGAGACAAATTAGAAGACTATTGTAATAGTCTAGGCAAAAAGTTATGATGAACTGAACTAAGAGAGTGACTGTATTAATAGAAAGAAGGAGACAGAGACTGGATAAACTTTAAAAGTAGAATGTACTGGCAAATGATAAGATATGAAAGAGTAAGGAAGAAGAAAGAGTCAAGATTAACATTAAGCTTGCAAACTCAGATCAGTGGAAAAACCTTCAAAAGAAATTGTTTTTCCTTTGTTCTCAAAGAGGACTATGACATAGAAAGTTAGGGAAAAGAGAGGGTTTTGGGGAAAAGATAATGAGGTTTGTTTTGGACATGTTGAGTTTCTGAGTTACCTATGGAAAATTCAATTTGAAATACCCAATAGGCAGTTCATGATATGGAATTGGAGCTCAGAAGAGATTCTAAGACTGGATTTATAAATATAGTAGTTGTTTGCATAGAGATGATAGCTGAATTTATGAAAACTGATTTAAATATCCATGAGAGTTAAGGAGATAAAAGGGAAGAAAATCCAAGTTAAAGATTTGGGGCACAGTCATGTACAAGGGAGGGGACATCCCAAAGCAAAGGAAACTGAAAAAGCGGTCAGACAGGTAAGTGGACATCCAGGAAGAGTGGAATATAATGAAAACTCAGGGAAAATAAGTGTCTATAATGAGGTAGTAGTTAATAGTGTTAAATATTGTAGAGAATGCAAGAAGTAGGAAGACTGAGAAAAAGTCACCTGGCTTAGCAATTAAGAGATCATTGGTAATTTTGACATGAATAGGTTCAGTTACATAATGAAATCAGAAGTCAAATTACAAATAGTTGAAGGGACTGCCTTTCTCTGGGATAGTTTCAGAGAAGACTTCTATAAACTGATGCAGAATGAAGTCAGCAGAACCAACAGAACAATTTGTACAATAATAATAGTTTTGAAAGACTTAGGAACTCTTATTAACACAAGAACCAACACAATTCTAGAAATATACTATCAATATCCAGATAGAGAGATTATGGATCAGGATACACACACACACACACACACACACACACACACACAGAGCTAAAGCAGAAATTAATTTTGCTCAACTATATATAATAAGGAATTCTGTTTTTCTTTCTTTCTTAATGAGGGAAAAGGGGAGGTAGGAAGAAAAGAATTCCGGGCTGAAAATAAATGCAAATTGAACTAATAAAAGATTAGCCTTCTTTGTTGTTAATTCATCAGTTTGCTTCTTCTTTAGGGTCTTTTGTGCCCTAAATCATGAAAATAGCTAAAATTGTTTTATCTCTTAAAATAATTCTTATTTTGCAAAGATATGAGATTGCAAGGATTAGGTTCTCTATCTTGCTGGAGCATAACCCAGAAATCATTTGCAAAGGATTGAGAAGTGAATTGGAGATGAGAAAGTAGAGGTGATGGAAATAAGAAAGAAGAAGAGGTAGTGAATTAAGCTTTTCCTAGGCGATTAATCATAAAAGGTAGAAGAGATAGAGTATAATAGCTTGAGGTCTTGGTAGGATCAAACAAAGTTTTTTGTTTTGCTTTGTTCTTAAAGATGAGGGAAAGCCCATTAAAATAGGAAAGGAGAAGAACTCTCTTTGCTGTGACTTACAGTTTTGCTAATTCCTTCCATCAACCAACAAATATTTATTAGATGTCTATTGCTTGCCAAGCATTGATTGTAGTAGACATTAGGGATACAAGCACAAAGAATTGAGGGTGTGGGGGGGGGGCAGAATTCCAAGGGATCTAACATTCTAATAGGGAAGACAAGGAGTACATACATTTATTTATTTATTTAGATTTTTTTTTTTTTGGATTAGGTGAAAGATGACATTCTTTGCCTTAACTTCTACCTAGCCCAAATCATCCTCTTCCAGAACGAAAGACAAACAACAACAAATACAAATATATACAGATTAGATAACTACCAAGTGGTTTGGGAAGGTGGCCTTAGAGTTAAAGAATAAGGAAAGGCTGCTTGCAGAAGGTTGTACTTGAGCAATTGGTCCTCTCTTCCTCAAAACCACCAATATTTCAAAGTAAAATGGGTAGATCTGAAATTTTCATATCTCTGCTTAAAATTTTTCAATTGCCTGTTATTATTATTACCTCTAGAATAAATCCCAATTCCTTAGCTTGGCATTGATAATCATGATAATTCACTATCATTGATAGTCATGATAATCTGTTACCACTCATATTTCTAAGTCTTACTTCCATATTGCTTCCTTTTAAGTACTTTACATTGAGTGATTGAATGAATAAAGTATTTAATAAACACTTAGCATACAAAGCACTGTACTTTGACATTCTTGGAAAATGTCTAGTAGACTTTATTCATTATCATTCATAATTAGGCAATATTCTCTGGCTTTAGTAATTTTGATCATGAAATTCCCTATCCTTAGAATGTTTTGTCTTTAAATCCCCTACTCTTTGCCCTCCCCCAGCCACTCCAGTTTATATAGGAAATCTCTGGGTTTTAAGGCTGTGACTTGAGGGGAAGGACAATACTCCAGGTCCAGAATTATAAGTAGAAATTCATGTAATGGGGCAAATTCAACCTTGAGGAAAAGATGATGCAGAGGTCAGTTGAAGTCACTTAAATAAGTTACTCAGGAAAAAAGAAGTTGCCTATTCCCTAGAAGACTCTTGACCCTTAACCCTCCAATCCCTGTGGCAGCAAAAAAGATAAAGTTGGGGAATTCAGTAGACTGGGGGAAATGGTGAAGGAGGGTAAAATAGTTTAGGGGAGAAGCACTACTGTGACTTCACTTTTATTATGGTAACCCAGGGCTGGGAAAGAAAATATGGCAGTTATATCACATGTAGCATGGGCTGGGATTGGGAATCACAGGAACAGGTCAGCAGTGAGCTCCCTGAATTCCAGAACCTTACAGCAATGCCTTATTGCCTTGCTTTGGCTATTGCTCTGTCTAGATCTCATTGATGAACCATTTCATCACAGTGTCTAGGTTATATTGAGTTCACCTGAGGATTTGGAATTAGAGCTAGGACTTCTTCTTCATTGCACGAGAATACGTCTATATCCTACTCCCTACCTTCTGAGAAGCGGTTTGAAGACTGAGGAGCTGAAATCTAAGGGAATGGATCTAGCTCCAAGAGGTGGGCCTTTTGGGGCTTTAGCTAATAAGCTTGTTTATGTCAGGGCCATGCTGTATTGCCAGCAAGGATCTCAGACCCAGAATATCTCCCACATCAGTCTGTCAGAGTCCTTCTGTGCTTAAAATTCCATCTCCCTCCTGTCTCATGCACAAAACAATGTTGGGGTGATGACCATTGAATCCACTTATACGTGGTTCATAATTATTTTTGGGGGGAAAACCATTAGGACAGAATTCCTGCAAATAGTCTGACATATTTCTTCTTCCTGCTATCACCCTCCCTAACTTTCAGAAGGGAAATGTGAGGAGGAAAGGAAAGAGAAGGGAAGGGAAGGGAAAAAGGGAAGGATGGGAAACAGAAAAATCAGAGAAAAAGAAGGTCTATGTAGAGGGCAGCCAGTGTTGGGCTCCCACCCAACCGCTGATGGTATGGTGAATAGAATGCTAAATCTGGAGTCAGCAAAACCTGTGTTCAAGTCTGACCTCAGTCACTTACTAACTATGTGATCCTCACAAACCACTTAACCTCTGGCTGCCTTAGTTCCTTCAGCTATAAAGTGGGGATAATATAAGCACTACATCACAAGATTGTTGTGAGAAGCAAATGAGTCAAAATTTGTTTAAAAAAAAAAGTTCTTAGCACAGTTCCTGGCACATAGTAACCCTGGAATAATGCTTATTCCTTTCCCCTTTCTTCCCTTCCCTACCCCTCTCCCACATCCATATGACAACAAGGGTCTCAATTCTCCTCTTTGCTGTATTCCTAAGTTTATATGATCCCTGCCCAACCCTCTTCTCCACTCCCCACTCGATTCAGAGAAGCCCTAGACGCTGAACCCCACAGTCCAGAGGAAATCATTGTGGTTTCCGATTCTCCTCCATTCACCGAGACTGGCAGGAAGTGCTGCTCACCAGTATCAAGATCTCATTCTCTACCTCTTGCCCTAGATCACACACATTTCCTCCCTCACAGAGAAAATGCACTCAATCATATTGGAGTTTACCCACCAACTTGAACTGTCTGTCATCCCAAGTCTGTCTTTCCTCCCCCTCCTAGTATATCAACAAAAATCACTTTCTGTTACTGGATGATTTACAGGAATAGAAATGATCTGTATTATTTCACAACAGAACAGAAGAGTCCAAGTCTAAGCTAAGCTCACCTGGAATATTCTTGGTAGGACAGACCAATTAGAGGTCCAAAGGCAGATGGTGAAAAACACTACAGTGGTAGAAAGTTGAGGGGTTAAGGGAGTGGGATGTTTCATATGCTGTCAGATATGTATACAATGTCAACTAGTTTTCTTTAACTGTTTTTCATTGTTTTATAACCTTCCCTTGGGATAAGCAAACTTTCTGGGGACAAAAGTATAAAGGAGAAAAAAGATCCCCCATTCACAAAGGTCTTAAATTCAAATGGGAGAGACAAGAAGTATGTGCATAAATATATACAGCACAAATATAAATGGTTATTTTAATCTGATTTAAATTTAATGTAATTAAAATTACAGTGGCTGACACATAGTAGGTACTATGTAAAAGATAGCTATCATTATTATTGTTGTTGTTGTTGTTATTAATTTCATTGTGATAAAATATTTGGAAGATAATATATTTTGTATTTTGCTCTCTGGTCTTTGGGAAATTACAAAGGATTTTAGATGGTCTATTTAATATCAATATCTTATTGATATTATTACAAGTATTCAAAACATGGAGAGTCTCTAAGACACTGAATATTACTATCACACTGAGTGTGATAGAATGGGCCATAGTGAATATAAGCAGGTTTTGTGCCACAAAACCAGCCTATAAGGCACCTCAAATAAGAATAGGCTAGAGATAGCCTTGGGTATAGATAAAATCAGCTGGTCTTGTTCTGGTCATAATACTTTATTGCCAAAATGTTAAGCTTGCTTTTTGCCCTTCAGTAAGAAGGGGATAAATTTGGTGCTCTGGTTGCTATTGTTTTTGCTGATGGAAAGGAGTACTGACAATTCCCAAAGGGAATCTAAACTTCCAAGCATTGTACTTTGGTTTTGTATGTCAGTTTGTGCTTTCATCTGGCTGTGGGTGTCTTTTTTTTCTAGGAATTCCCAACATTGCAAAAAAATCAATGAAGCAACAGTACAGATTTGGCTCAGGAGGGACTGATCTGGGACACTCTCCAGCTTCCATGGCTCTTCCATTCTGTTTTGCTATTTTGCTTCCTACTCTTCCAGGAATGGACAGAATCATCTTTCTGATTGATATAAGAGACTAACTTAAAACAGTTAGCCTTTCTCGGCAAACTTGCTGGTTCACATATTTCCTGGGTCAGGGAAGTGATAAAAGGCCCTCCCTCAGAGCTCTTATTCACATACTGAATACTATAAAATGTTAGAACTGGGAAGTATTTTAAACTTATTTAGTGTGACCCCTTCATTTGACAGAGAAATAAACTGAGGCTCAGAGAAGCCGATAGACTTCTCCAATATTGAACATCAAGTTGGTGATAGGATTCACATTCATATCTTCTTGAAATTTAAACCTTTGTTCTTCCTTCTATACCATAGTGATAATAATAGTTGACATTTAAGGCTTGCAAATTAATTTACATATGCCATTTTATTGGTTCATTAAAATTTCATAAGGCACTAACAGGTATTGTTAGCTCCATTTACAACTAAGGCTGAAGAAGTTACATGACTTGCCTAATGTCACACAGCAAGAATGAGTTTAAGGTGGGGTTTGCATCCAGATCTTATTAACTTTTAAGTTCAACCTTCTATCCCCCAACATCAGGCTACTTCACCCAAATGCTCAAATGAATCTATGATTTCATTACTTTGTATATTCTCTCCAAAGATGCAGGTTGCAATCTCTCTACTTGTTTGTGGCTTCTGTCCATGTCATCCCTCCATTCAAAATATGGGGAACTGTCCTCCTAACCTTGCATCCCTCACTTCTTTACATCTCAAGGATGTCAGTGGGGGCCTGCATCCAGGGTCATCTCCAGTCATCCTGATCTCTATCTGGCCCCAGACCCAAGTGGTTCAAGAGGAGAAAGTAAGATCAGTAACCTTACACAGCCCTTCCTGACTCAAATATAATTTGCTTGCATGTCATGGAATCAATTCCCTAATGTCAAGGTCATCTTTAAGAGTGAAGGACAAGCAACAGCAATACTGGTGGTGGGACTTCAATTGTCTATATGTCATCCTTCATCCTTGCAATGTAACCAGATCATCTTCCTTTTCTCTTGGACATGTCCCTGTTAATATTCTGTTCTTATTTGAGGTCCTCCATAGATTGATTTTATGTCATAACCTGCTTTCACTCACTTTGCTTTTCACTACTCAGTTCTTTGGAGCCTCTCCATGTCTTGAAGTCTTTTAATAATACCATTGGAATATTGATTTTCCAGGACAAGCTCCATGGAGGCCATTTAAAACTCTGTAATTTCCCAAAGATGATCCTGACTGATCCCTTCCTGTTTATTCTGGTCCAACTCTTAAACTTGGCTCACCTCCTGACAGTCCAGATTACTTCACCTCCACCCCTGTGGCCTTCTCAAGCTGGCAACACGCCTAATGCACATGACTTCCTTCTCCAATTGGTGAATTCCTCCTTGGAATCTCCATTTGAGGAAGTTCTCCATCAGCTACATTAACCAAGCATAAATTCTGTCAAGTTCTGTCATGTTAACATGAAGTCTCTGTTAGCAAAGCATAAACTCCATCAGGTTCTAGGATGCTGGGATGGTTCTAATAGGGTCCTAGTCCATTTTCCAGTACATAGTAAGGAGTCTTTTTCTTAACCAAAGGCGGGAAATCATGCATGAAGAAAGATTCCCACTCTAGGATTCAAAGCTTAGAGGAAATGGGAAAAAGAAAGGGAGTTACCAAGAGAAAGCCAGAGATAGAGATGACTAACACCAATAGAGAGACCAAGGTAGAGAAAAAATAATAATAACAGCACCAAACAACAAAGAGAAAGAAATAAGCATTTATATAGTACCTATTATATGTTAGCTGCTGTGCTAAGTGCTTTTTCTTTTTTGATTTATCTCATTTGATCCTCACAACAACTCTATGAAACAGGTGGATCATTATCTTTATTTTACAAATGAGGAAACTGAGGCAAACAAGGGAAATTATGCAGAGTCATACAATAGTATGTATTAGATAGTAAATATCTAAGGCCATATTTGAATTGAAGTCTTTCTGACTCTAAGCCTAGAGCGCTACCACTGCACTACCAGCTGCCTCTAAAAAAGGCACAGAGATGTTTACTCAACAATGTTTTATGAAATAATTATTCAGCTTAAAATACAATGTTGAGGGGGCAACTGGGTGGTGCCGTGGGTAGAGCACCAGCCCTGAAGTCTCAGGCTGGTCTCAGACACTTAACACTTCCTAGCTGTGCAACACTGGACAAGTCACTTACCCCCAATTGTCTCAGCAAAAAAAAGAAAAAAGAACAGAACAGAAAGACAAAAATACAATGCTGAGTCTTATAGGATACAAAGATAATTAAGATATGATCCTTGTGCTTAATGAACTTATAATTAAAAAATATTATAATATGCAATCATGTAATACTATGCAATAATATGCTATATTGTTACAATATGCATATTATGTAATATATGTAGCATATATAATGTGATATCATATCTCTATGACATTATGCTATAATATGAATATGAGGGCATCTATAACAATGTGTCCTAAATGTCTCAATATAGTTTAAAGCTTTAATAGCATGTATGTTCCAAAAAGTTTTAAATAGCTATTGTGTAGTTATTTAAAAAAAAAAAATCTGTTTAGGGGCAGTTGGTTGGTATAGTGGATAAAGTGTTGGTAAGATGTGAATTCAAATCCCACCGCAGACATCTAATACTTACTAACTGTATGACCTAGGCAAGTCACTTACCTCATAAAATAAATAAATAAAGCAAATAACTTATTAACCATTAACATTAATAAACATAAGTATTCATTAACTAATTAATAATTAATTAACGATTAAGACATTTAAAATGTCTTAGATTTTTTTTTGGACACCATATAAAGAGCTTTACAAATCTTAAAGCACTATGTAAATATTAGCTACTATTATTAATATAATCATATATTGTTGTTAGAATCATTATGCTGAATGTTTTCTGTATGTCAGCATGCATGTTATGTACTGTCTGCCTTTAACCCAGTAGAATAGATGCTCTTAGAGAACAAAGACAAGTTTTGTCCTTGGTTCCTCAACTCCCAGAACATAGCAATGCTTTGTAAAGATTTCTCAAATTGAACTGAATAACTGTGAAACATCATCATCGTTTTGGAAAATAGAATATGATAGGAATGCAAGAGCACAAAAGGATATACAAGAGCCACGGGTAGAGAAGTCACTTCTGATGAACAAAAGTTACAAATTACTAATGTTTTCGAGAACTCTGAAAGTGTGTGTGGCAGAGAGGGGAAGGATGGAGGAAAGAAGGCAGGGAGTCAAATATCTGAAACTGGAATCAAAAAGACTTAGGGCTGTTATTGGGGTACTGGACTTAAAATTAGGAGGCATTGGGTTCATCTTCCACTTTAGAAATATGTGTGGCACTTTGTGTGCCTTAGTTTCCTCAATCACAAAAAGAAGGAGTTAAACTTAGTGATTTTTAAGCTCCAATCTAGCTCTAAATCTATGCTCTTACAGACAATATCATCATCCCTAGGAGTACTTGCAGATGTATTTCATATCAGAACCGACAAAAAAGACAGCAGTTGATTGGCTGATATGCCTTTTGGACAAAGTCTCCCAGGAATCCAGGAACAAGCTTGCTATTGCTGACATATCCAAACTCTCCCCAAAAGGTAGTGATAATTACTTTCAAGTTAATAAATACCTAACTCTCCCAGTCACTTGTAACAGTTTTGGGACTTAGAAGTCTTCCCAAGAGTCAAACAAGTCAGTGTCACCAAGGATTTATTAAACACTATCAATCAATTTATAAACATTTATGAAGAGCCTTCTATGTACTAGGCACTGTGTAAAGTACTAGAAACAAAGAAAGACAAAAACAGTTCTGCTCTTAAAGAATTTATATTTTAATGAGAAAGATAAGAGGCAAAAACTATGCACATATAAGAGAGATATATCGTATATACATATTAAATATATTACCTATTATTCATATATATATTTTGTGTATGTATCTATTATGTGTGTATATAAAGATATATATATATATATATATATGTAAAAATGAAAGGTAATCTTAGAGAAGGCATTAACATTAAAGGAGAGCAGCAAGAAACTGATTTTAATCATTTACAGGAAGGCCAGAGGCCTAAGCAGAGAGAGTAGGCAGTAGAGAGTATAGGTCATGGGCAACAAGGGACGGATATCACTACTCCATTGGTCACTGGACCTCAGGCATGATGGCTTTAGGACCAATGTAGATGAAGGAGCAGGTGTCAACAGGTAGCTGAAGAAGTTGTTCTTTAGTCTTGGCTCTCCTGTCTTTAGCTTTGTGGGAGATGATTGTGGTCATCACTTTTACTGGGGTAGCATGGCAATACCCTCCCCTTAGGACCTGGAACCCACACTTATACCCTAGGGTAATGAGTTAACACTATACCCATAATTAGCTGGATTACTGATGCATTAGGGCAGCCCAACCATTGGGGCAATTCTTCAAGTAGAGGGACAGGGATGCAAAACACAAGCACATTGCCTCAAGAAAAGCTAGACTCAAAACAAATCAGCAGACTATGCATATTCTCATCACTGTTCTCAAGCTGCATACTCTCTGTGTCTTCTCAACCCATATGGTCTTGTCCATGTACTCTTTCAAATTCCTTTGGAAAATTTACCTAACCCAATGGAATCCTTCCTCTAGTCTAGATTCTTAAATATTTTTGTCAGTCAATAAACAAGCACTTATTAAGTTTTTACTATGTGCAGGAATTATATGAAGGACTAGATATGCTAAGAAAGACAAAAATACTACCCTCAAGGATTTCCCGTTTTAATGGGGACAATAACATGCAAATAACTGAACATGTAAAATTATACAGTATAAATGGAAGACTATCTCAGAAGGAAATGACCAGCATTGGGAGTGGATCTGAGAAAAGCTTCCTCAGTAAACTGGGAAATTTTTTTTATATCCTTGAGTTCTAATAAAGGCCTCATTTCTAAAGTATATAGCGAATTGACTCAGATTTATAAGAATACAAGCCATTCTCCAACTGATAAATTGTCAAAGGATATGGACAAATTTCAGATGAAGAAATTAAAACCATTTCTAGTCATATGAAAAAATGCTCTAAGTCACTATTGATCAGAGAATGCAAATTAAGACAGCTCTGTGGAACCACTATGCAACTCTCAGATTGGCAAAGATGAAGGAAAAAAATAATGATGAATGTTGGAGGAGATGTGGGAAAACTGGGATACTAATACATTGTTGGTGGAATTGTGAACTGATCAATCCATTCTGGTGAGTAATATGGAACTATATACAAAGGGCTATAAAACTGTATACTCTTTGATCCAGCAGTGTCTCTCTACTGGGCCTGTATCCCAAAGAGATCATAAAAAGACTCACAAGTGCAAAAATGTTTGTGGCAGCCCTTTTTGTAGTGTCAAGGAACTGGAAATGGAGTGGATGTCCATCAGTTGGGGAATGGCTGAATAAATTATGCTATATGAATGTCATGGAATATTCTTGTTCTGTAAGAAAAGACCACCAGGATATTTCAGAAAGGCTTGGAGACTTACATGAACTAATGCTAAGTGAACTGAGTAAAATCAAGAGAACTTTGTCCATAGCAATAACAAGATTATGTGAAGATCAACTGCAATGGACGTGGCTCTTTTCAATAGTGAGGTGATTCAGGTCAATTCCAATAGATTCGTAATAGAAAGAGCCATCTGCACCTAGAGAGAGGATTGTGGGGACAGAATGTGTATTACAACATAATGTTTTCACTCTTTTTTGTTGTTGTTTGCTTGCATTTTGTTTTCCTTTTCCTTTTTTTCCTTCTTGATCTGATTTTTCTTGTGAAGCATGATGATTGTAGAAATATGTATAGCAGAACTGCACATGCTTAACTAACATATATTGAATTATTTGTCATTTAAGGGAGGGAATGGAGGCAAGGAAGGGAGAAAAAAATTTGGCACACAAGGTTTTGCAAGGGTGAGTGCTGAAAATTATCTAGACATATGTTTTAAAAATAAGAAAAGCTTTTAAAATCAATTTAAAAAAGAAAAGCTTCCTGTAAAAAGTAGGATTTGAGCTGAATCTTAAAGGAATCTACAGAAGCTAGGAGTAACTGGGAGTGCAGTGGATAAGCGTGCTATGACTGAGATATTAATTACTTGTCTGTCCCTGGGTAAGCCATTCACCCTGTTTGCCTCAGTTTCCTCATCTGTAAAATTAACTGGAACAGGAAATGACAAACCACTCCAGTATCTCTCCCAAGAAAACCCCAAATGGGACAAGACGTGTTGGCCATGACTGATGTCATTTGGCTGAACAACAACAAAAGGTAAGGCAGGAGACAAAGAGGTAAGGAGGCAGAACATTCCAGACATGGGAGACAATCAGTGAAAAAACTCAGACAAAAAATAGAAAATCATGTGTGAGCCACATGTTGCAAGTAGGCTGTAGTTTCTAGAATTGAGAATATCATTGAGGGGAGGAAAGAATAGAAAAGCTTATAAAGGTAGGAAGAGGCTAGGTTGTAAAGGACTTTAAGTGACAAATGGAGAATTATATATTTGAGGTAATAGGGAGCCACTGAAGGTTATTGAGTTGAGGCAGGTTAGGGTAGAAAATTACATGGTTAGATTTGCATTTTGGGGAAGTCACTTTAGCAGCTTTGTGGAATATATTTTGTAAGAACTAGTTCAACACTCAACTTTCATTGCTCATTCTCCCCATTTGACCACCTCACTTGTGTTCTAGTGATATATAACCATACATATTTTTCCTATGCCTTTTCTTGCATACAAGTCCTTGTTGGTAATATATAGCAGCCTACTTCTTCCCTTTGGGTTATTTATAGTTTTGATTCTTTTGAGATGATGATATGGTATGATTCATAGCCTTATAATGCCAATGGACTTTAACAGCAGGGAGCAGTCTGGTATTATTGAAATAATTGCACATCCCCCCAAATAAGTAGTCAACTTTCCTCTTATTCAGTTCTGAGCCCACATCATTGTTCAACTACTCTGTCTTTCAACAAAAACCCCCAAAACTAATAGACTAACTCAACAGGTTGCCCATCCAATTGCATATGCTAAACTTTTTCACTTGGTTTTTCTTGTGAGATTTTTTAGGCCATTCTCTTTTGAGTGTCCATGGATAGTTTTGAAGAGGTCGATCAGCATTTTGGGGCTCAATGAAATCAGTACAATGTCATCTGAAAACAAGAATACCTGAGAAACTTTATTATCTGGAATATAAAGGAAATCATCTTCCATTTGGACCTTTCTATTTTGGGGATGTAACAGAGCTATTGGAGAATTTCTTAGATCATGTGTTTCTCTGTGGAAGAGATGGATGGGACAAAAGCAAGGAGTATGTTTAATGCTCTCTTACTCATTATTCACACTACCTCATCCTTCCACCCATGTTCAGGAATCTTGACATGAAAAGATCATTTCATATTATCTGCTATAGAAGCAGAATAATTCTTGGAGTTCATTGTATTTGTCCTGGAATGAGCAGTAGGAAAAATTCCTATGTACTTATCATTACTAGAAACCATTATTTCAATCCTTGCACAAAAAGGCATGAAATAAATATTTTTGAATTGAATTATCTATAACTAATATGTATTGCTGCTAAATATTTAGCTCAAATCTATGTTTTCAAATAATAATGGTCTATACATTTAAAAAATCTTCTAAATTGTTCAAAGTAGAATCCTATGGTATTTCTTCTTATTGAAATGAGTTGTCTTTATACAAAATACATGATTTCTTTCACTCTTTCCCTTCCTTTCCTTCTCTTCTTTTTCTTCTTCCCTCCTTTTTCTCTCATCTTTCATTTTCTTTCTTTGTCTTTCTTCTTTCTTCCTTTCTGACTCCGCCTTTCTCCTTCTGTTTGTCTCCCTCTATGTTTCTATCTTTCTATTTTTGTCTTTCTGTTTATGCCTCCTTCTGTCTCTGTTTCTTTCTGACAGTTGTTGAAGTATAGTATTCTTGTTAAAGTTAATTTTCTTTAATGGACATTTTCGTATTCGATCTTAACAAAATTATGAGTAAAATTACCTCATACATTAAATCATCTCCAGTTCTACTCTATAAATGTTTTCATTCTCTCCTGGAGAAAGATATTGAAACCTGTAATTTACTACAAAATCCATTGAATTGTTGAATCCTGTGATGGAAATATAGCGTTAGATAGAAACTCTCAAGCCCCTGTACAATCCAGTAAAAAAAAAAAGTTTGCTTTATGATAGAGGATTGGAAGAGGAAAAAGGATTTTTCCTAATTATGTTTTTTCTTTGTTAAGCAGGCTATTTGAGAATTAATGCAACTGCCTTTAAGACTCTGGGTGCCTCTGTCTTGGTACAAAGAGGCAACAAAACATAGGGACTGAAATTAAAGAGGAAAATCTCTTTGCTGAAGAAGAATGGTTAGAGGATATATATAGAAGAAATTCTCCTTCTCATATATTTTACTGTGCTATTTAATTAAAAGTATTTTGCTGCAAATAAATGAGTCTTTTGGTTGTTCCAGTAAAAAAAAAGTCAGTAAAGGCTTGAGAATTATGATTTTTGAGTGATGCTGATCCAAAGCATGCTTTGATCCTGGGGGTAACTTTTAGGAGTGTCATGACTGAAGTGAAGGATCAGGGTATACAATGCTGAATGCTGATGTATAGTATATTAGGATACAAATATGTTGGTTTCACTGACATTAACAGAAATAAATCAACACAGAAATCTCAGAAAACTAGTCCAGTTCATCTCTTTGTTTTCCTTCCTACAAATAGCTACAGATGTTGGAATATTCTAATTTAATTGGCTCTCATGTTAATTTTTTCCCAACCTCATTTTCCATTACACTATTTTTTTCTGGTTTGTAAAATGATACTGTTTGTAAGCTTTTGATGTAGTCCTCTATAATGTTTTGCAAATGAATTAATATTTTAAATTAACTTTATCCTTGGTTGCCAAAATTCTTAAACTTGGCAAAGGGAAGAAATGTTTGTTGGTTAAAGTAGTTTCTTGGCTCTCTGACTTCCTTGATTAAATTTATCTTTATCAATGTTTTAACTTGCAGTTCCCTTTTTTTTTCTTCAGTCAACAGCTTGTTTAAAGAGGTTTGGATACAGCAGTTGAGATTGAACACTTTGCTTTCTCATGTTTATCAATTCCTTTAATGTAACACTCATTTTGATCTTACCTCTAACCAGGCAATGATCTGATCATACAGAGGCATCTGGTGTAATACCTTCCACATTAGTTCCTGGTTATTTCCTGTTAGTTAATATACAGTCAGTTTAATTTTTTAAAAATCCTCTTTGGTGCTAATCAAGTCCTATATCTTCCAACTTCCTTCTTGCAAAAATCATTCATGATATAAAGACCAGTGTTTTCTGAGTAACTTAGAGGGTATTTTTGTCTTTTTTATTTCTTACTTTTGTGTCTTATTAAATCAAACAAATGGCTGCTCTAATGTAAAATTAGTGATGGTTTTCTTATATTAAAAGAAATGATTAGTTTTCTTTTGTGTTAGAAGTCTAATCTAATTAAATAAATTTATTACAGATGAGAGTCTTCTTATCTGAGCTTATTTCCTTATCAAGTCCTTAATTCTTAGCATAAGGCTAACATGAGGTGGATAACAAGGAAATTCATTCAATATTTCATATGTATATATATATATATATATATATATATATATATATATATATATATACACATACATGTTCACCTTCTAGATCACTACCTTGTTCTTGTCATGGCAAAGGGGCTTGTGTAGCTTAAGAAAACTATGAACTATTTTGTGCAGGGTTACCCAAGACAGACAAGGCATAGGGGAGAGTTCTGACAAAAAATGAATTATCAGAGAAGGAAATGGCAAATCACTCAAGTGTCTTTGCCATGAAAATCCTATGGACAGTATTAAAATGATAAAAGAGATGATGGTGGATGATTCCCTCAAGTTGAAAGGTTTCCAGTATGCTACTAGAAAAGGACATAGGACAACTCCAAGTAACTTCAGAAAGAATGAAATGGTAGGGTCACAGCAGAAAGGAAGCTCTGATGTGGGTGTGTGTGGTAACAAAATGAAAGGCTGATTCTGTAAAGGTCAATATTGTCAGAGATAGAAAGATTAAACACTAACTTCTTGGGTATGAGTGAACTTAAATAAATTGGAATAGTTGAATTTGATGGGGTGATCATTACATATAGGTCTGTGGGCAAGAATACCGTAGAAGAAACAGAATAGCCCCCTTACTCAATAAGAAGGTAAGGAAAATAATGCTGGGGCATGATCTCAAAAATGACAGAATGATATCTATTTCAATCTAAGACAAACCATTTAACATCATTGTGACACAAGTCTATATACCAATAACTGATGTTAAAGAGACCAAAGTTGTTCAGTTCTATGAAGATTTACAACATCTTCCAGAATAACACGAAATGGAGTCTGGATGCAGATTGAGGCATATATATTTTTTTTAAGTTGTGTGGGTTTTTTTTGTCTGTTTTCTTTTACAACATGACTAATATGGAAATAGGTTTTGCATGACTGCACATATCTAACCTCTATCAAAATGCTTGCTGTCTTGGGGAGGGGTGAAAAGGAGAGAATTTGTAAGGTAAAAATTATTTTACATGTAATTGGAAAAATAAAATATTTTAAAAAAATAAATAATATCAAAAAATGTGACATTCATCATCGGGGATTAGAAGGATAACATAGTAAATCAAAAGATAACTAGAATAACAAACTAGTTTGGAGTACAAAATAAAGCAGGGCAAAAACTGATAAGGGTTTTGTTAAGAGAACTCACTCTTTTTCAACAATCCAAAAGGAGAGACTCTCCAAAAGCACATCAAACTAGATGACCAATATAAAAATCATATTGATTATGTACTTTGCAACCAAAGATGTATAGGCTTTATACAGTCAGTTAAGACTTGGAGCTGGTTGTGGGTTCATGGCAAAATCCAGACATAAATTGAAGAAAATAGAGAAAAGTGTCAGACCATACAGATATTACCTAAACAACATCTCTTATGAATATGAAATGAAATTATGAATAGATTTAAGGGATTATGTCTGGTATATAGAATGCCTGTAACTATGGACAGAGAGAGATTCATAATATTGTATAGGAGGCAGCAACAACAACAACAAAAATCCCAAATAAAAGAAAGAGCAAGAGTGCAAAATGACTGTCTTATCAGGCTTTATAAATAGCTAAGGAAAGAAGGAAAGTAAAAAGGAGAAAGGGAAAGATATACCCAACTTAATGTAGAATTCCATAGAATAGCAAGGAGAAATAAGGTTTTCTCAAATGACTAATGCAAAGAAATAAAAGAAAATAATAGAAAGGGAAAGATAGACCTTTTCAAGATCATTAGAGATATCAAGGCAATGTTTCAATCAAAAATAGGCGTGATAAAAACGGAAATGGTAGGGACTTAGGAAGAGGTAGAAAACAGAAGAGATTAAGAAGTGGCAAGAATACACAAAAGAATTCTGCAAGAGCTTAAATAATTGATAATGACAATGATATGGTTGCTGCTGTAGAGCCATAAATTCTGGAGAATGAAGTCACCCTGAACCTCAGTACACATTGCTACACATAAGGCTAGTGGAGGTAATAGAATTACAGTTGAGCTACTTAAAATCCTGAAAGATGTTTTTGTTAAAATTCTGCACTCAACATGGCAATAAATTTGGAAAACTCAATAGTGGCTACCGGATTTGAAAAGATCAGTTTACTTCCCATCCTGAAAAAGGGCAATGCTAAGGAATGTTCAAATCACCAAACAATTGTAAGCAAAATAGCTGTTTTATCAGGCTTTATATCAGGCATATCAGCAAAGTTATGTTTAAGATTCAGTAAGCTGGGCTTCAGCAATATGTGAACTAAGAATTATCAGAAGAGCACAGGTTTTTAAAGAAGAGGACGGTTTTAAAGAGGCAGAGGAACTAGAGACCAAATTACCAATATTTGCACGATTATGAAGAAAGCAACCGAGTTTCAGAAAAAGATTTACTTCTGTTTCATTGATTATACTAAAGCCTTTGGCTGTGTAGATCATGTCAAAATGTGGCAAACTGTGAAAAAAGATGGGAATACCAGATCATGTTACTTATCTCTTGAGAAACCTGTATACAGACCAAGAAATAACAGTTAGAACTAAACATGGAACAACTGATTTATAATTTAAAATTGGGAAGGCAGGGGTAGCCAGCTGGTGTAGTGGATAGAGCTCCAGCCCTGAGGACCTGAGTTCAAAGCTGGCCTCAGATACTTAACACTTCCTGGCTTTGTGACCCTGGGCAAGTCACTTAATCCCAGTTGTCTCAGTAAAAAAATAAAATAAAATAAAATTGGGAAGGGAGTATGTTTGACAAGGTTCTATATCATCACCTTATTTATAACTTACATACAGAGTACATTGTATAAAATGACAAGCTGGATGAATCTAAAGCTAGAATTAAGAATGCTGGGAGAAATATCAATGATCTCAGATATGCAGATAAGATCACTCTGATAGCAGAAAGAGAAGAGGGCTAAGAAGCCTCTTGGTGAGAGTGAAAGAGGAGAATGAATAATCTGACTTGAAGCTTAACAGCAAAAAAAGTAAGATCTTGGTAACGGGACCCATTACCCTCCTGGCAAATAGATGGAGAAGAAATGGAAGCAGGGTCAGATTTTATATTCTTAAGCTCAAAGATCACTGCACATGGTAAACTAAAACATGCTCCTTGGAAGCAAAGCTATGCCATATCGGACAGTCTTCTAAGAAGCAGAGATATAACCTTGGTAACCAAAGTTCACATAGTCAAAGCTATGGTTTTTCCATTAGTAATCTATGGTTATGAGAGTTAGACTATAAGGAAATCTGAGTGCTGCAGAACCAATGCTTTGGAATTATAGTGCTGGGGAAGACTGCTGAGAGTTCCTTATAGCTCAAATAAGTCACTACTTTAAAAGAAATTAATTCAGACTATTCATTAAATGGACAAATAAGAAGTGGAAGCTTAAATATTTCGAGAAGACAAAACTCATTGGAAAAAACCCTGATGTTGGGAAAAATTGAAAGCAAAGGAAGAGAATGGCAGGAGAGAGAAATGGATAGTGTCATGTAAGCCACAAAAATGAGCCTGAATAGCTGTTAGGGGATGATGGAGGATAAATAGAAGGACCTGGCATGTGATGGTCCATAGGGTCATGAAGAATTAAAAATGATAGGATGAGTGAACAACAAACACGCACACACATATCTATATGATAGGACATCTAATTGGTGCAGAGTCAGGAAGTCTCTCCTTTCTGAGTTTAAATCTGACCTCAGACATTATAGTTGTGTGACCCCATGCAAGTCATTTAGCAAGCCACATGGTTAGGAAGAACCTTTTTTGATCAGCAGCATCGTCAGCATCTTCAAAAAAGCTCGAGTTAGCTTTAGCCATCTCTTCATTTTAGTGTCTTCAGCCGGCCTCAGGTAGTATGAAGGATTTCAGTGAGAGACTTTGCTCTAAGAGAAAGAATTATGAGATTTTCTTCCATCTAATCCAGAGAAATGGATCCTAGGTTTGGTATTTTTTGTTCATCCATTCTTGTGTGTTCTCGGTTTAGAGAATGGAGTCCCCAACTTTGAGAAAGTCATCCACAAGGGACCTAGGCTAGATTGCCCTGAGGATCAAGGGGTGATATTCAAGACCCCAGTAGAAGGACTAACCCACGAGTCATGTTACATCAGGACATAGACAAACCAACTAGGATGTTACTGCTATAGTCCAGGGGATGAGGACCTGAACTCAGCTGTTGCAATTAGACTACATTGCTGTTATTAAGCAACAGTTATTAGATCTCATGTTACTCCCTCATACAATAAACTCCTGTGGTTCCCAGTCACCCCCAGGACCAAATAAAAAATCCCTTGTTTGGCTATTTAAGGACTTTGTAATCTGGCCCATTCTTAACTTTCCAGTTTTCTTATACTTTACTCTCCTTTACACACATTGCAATCCAGTGCAGTGGTCTTGCTGTTCCTCTCACCTCTGGGCATTTACTCTTTAATCTTAGTGTCCTCTCTGTGAGGGAGTTTATCCAGCTAATTCTGTATATATCTTGTTTGTATGTAACTGCATGTTTTCTCCTCTATCAGCTCCTTGAGAACAAGGATTATTGTTATTTTTGCTATTCTTTGTTTCTGCAGCAGTTATCACAGTACCTGGCACATAGTAGGTGTTTAATAAATGCTACACAACTAATTTATTGACTTAACAACTCTAGAGGAATAACTCAAACTTTCTTGGCTCTAGCCTTTCCCATTTGAAAATGACATAAGCAATACCTAGAGTATCTCCTCTTCACTCTTGGAGCAATTATGAGGAGCAAATGAAATCATGGAGTGGAAACTTCCTCTTAAAGCCAAAGTCCACATGATTTAAGCCATCATTGTGTTTAAAATGCAATTATCTTGGTTGGGTAGGTTAACATGCTAAGCCTGATCAGTCATTCCTTATCCCCAATATGTCACATTTGGCTGCTGAATTTCAGACTTCTACCAAAGGAAATCCAACATGTTTCAATTATGTCAAAAAAAAAACATCACACGATTTGTCATTCAATCTAGAGATGGCAGCAAGGATGTTGTGGAAGGAACAGAATGCTATGGAGATGATTTGAGAAAGGGAATACAAGTTGGTTGGTCTACAAGTTGGGTTGGTACTTGATTTATTTCTAATAAGCTCTTCATTCATACCGAAGATTGCAGTAAAACTGGTAATATATCCCTAATGATCTATAAAATCTGAAGACTCCATTATGACTTGCTATGACTTCATATCACTCATTAGATTGAAGTCCAAAGTTTCAATTAAACTTTGGTCCAATTAAATCAAATGAAGTCTCTACCTTTTTGGCTGGCATTCAAGATCCTTCACAATCAGACTCGACTCTACTTTTCTAATTTTTTGGCCACTATTCCCTCTGTATGTTCCTGTTGAGCTGTTCTTGGGCTGCTTACTTACTTCTCTGATTCTTGCCTTCTTTATCTATAAAATATAGGAGTTTGCCTAAATGATGTCCAAGTCCTTATCATTTCTAAAAATACGTTTGTATGAGTCTCAGAGCCCCAAACATTTCCTGAATTTTTCCTTCTCTATTCATTTGCTCACACATGTGCCTTTGTCTGCCAAGTCCACCATATACCCCATTTCTGTCCCATATTTTGTTAGGCCCTGGATAACAGGCCATAGCCTCCTTTTTTCTTGCAATCAGGTCAGGAAAAAACTGAGTTTGGATAAAACCCTAAGCCTTGAGGATCTGGTCCCCCTCACATACTATTTTGACACAATGAAGGATAGCAAAGAAAACCATTGTCCAGGTAGTGCCTTCCTTGACTCAATCCCTGCCCAAGATGTCCTAACCTAAGTTATTCCCCATATTCCAATTATGTTTTTATATCTTAACAAGCTTGTCCTTCCCTAGAATTATATTCCCTATCATATCAGAAGAGACCTAACTTCCCTTATCTCCTGGGCCTGAGTTATAGTCCCCATCTTATTAGTACCAGGTTCATATTTGTCTCCTGGCTCTTTGAAGTATCTTCCTAAAGATGACAACAGCTGCAAGATGTTAGTTAAAGTAGCAAGCTAATTGCATGTCTGGTTTCTGTATCTTTCTTGTAAACTCTAGTTAGTTAAAACACTATATAAATTCTACACCTCAGTTTCTCTACACTGTATGCTATGGAAACATATTCCCATGCAGTCAGCTGGCTTATTAAACTCTCCACTTTAAAATTAAACTAGTTTCTACTCGCCTCAGTTTGAACCGATCTTTCTTTCATGTCTCAACTCAAAATGATGCCTCCTCTGTGAAGCCTTCCCTGATCCTCGCAGAAGGAATCGATCTCTTATTTCATCTGATTTCACTTCATTTTATGCAATTCTTTTATTTATCATTTTCTATATTTGTGTACATTTGTCATCCTTATTAGACTGTGAGCTTCTTGAGGGTGAGGATTATATTAACTGTTTATATCTCTCTGCCCCAGCACATCGTCCACTGTATCATGCATTCACTGTACCACAGTTTATACCATAAATACTACAGTTCTTGCCTACATAGGTTTGAATTGTGTTTTTTCAACAAGTAGAGGTGAACTTTTAACTGCTAATTAACTGAAGTCAAAAATAGACATCAGTTTTATTATGCTGTACTAATTGCTGGGAATACAAAGAAAGTCAAAAACCACTCCCTGCTCTTAAGAACCTCACAGTCTACTGTGGGCACACAGGAAACAGAGGCAGTTGTGAACAGAATTCTTTTCGGTAGCTCCATCTGGTCAGTGGACTTCCCAGCAAGAACCAGGCTGTTGCTGTAAAAAGTGTATAAAGCGTCGAAAGGTGGAAAGTTCATATAAGCAAGCTGCCTTTGGTTCAGGTCAGCAAAATGCGTTGTGCTGGGTGGCCTCAGATGCCCACTTGGTAGTGTAGACTCTGTTCCATCTCATCTGAAAACCTTCCCCTTCTCCACAATTACTCTTTGAGCAATTAAAATAAGCACGTTGCCTAAGTGGGTGTCCAGAAAAAAAATTGTAAATGTACAAGGGACAAAAATAAGCCCTTCTCCACAAGCTTTGCTTTTGTGAGACCTTTTTTTTTCGTCGTTGAAACCACACTTCATAATAACAAGAGCCATAAACAGGAAACCGAAGGCTGGTGTATCATTGTTTTGAGCCTCAGATAACAGGGCCCTAGAAAAGGGGCTCAGGCCCCTTCCAAACTCATCAAGAGTTTCAGCTTGAAGGGACCTTATGGGTCAGCTAATCACTCCCACTCATTTTCAGATGAGGAAAATGAAATACAGAGAGAAATGTGTGCCCAAGGTCACACTAATTTAATCAGAGCTTGAAGAGATCACTCTCCTGTTTTGATAGCATCAGTCTAGCAGTGTCCTACAGTAGACAGAGGGCTGAATTTGTGAGAAAGCGCTGACAGCTGGGTGACCCCAGGCAAGAGATTTAACCTCTCTGAGGTTAATTTTCTTCAGGTGTGAAGTGCAGTTAATCATACCCATAGATAAAAGTGACCCCACAAGGTGGCTCTGAGGTTCCAATGAGATAATCTATGCAAAGGGATTTTCTTTTAAGTCTTATCTGAAATTACATCAGAGTAGGAAAGTCTGGGTGAGGAACTTGCTCTATCATGGTTGCTGGGTAATTTACAATCTTAGAATTGTCTGGGGAGAAGGAAAATGCCTTTTTGGGTCACTTAGTATTGGGTTTGAGAGGCCAGACTTGAATCTAGACTTTCTTGCCTGAGTTCAGCTCTCTATTTACAAGGCCAGGCACTTTGCAATTTATAAAGCTATTATTATTGCAGAAGACATTCACGCAGTGTTGATTCATTCATTAATTCACCATCCATTAAAAAGCAAACAAACATCAACCTCCTTTGTATGAGATAAAATATCAGATACAGCCCCTGCCCTCTAAGGGGGATAAGAGAAGAGGGACAAATAAATACAAATCAGGGTTTCTCCTACCCAGCCCTCTCTATTGGGAAAAGATATAGGATCCTGCTCCCCTGTGTCCTTCTGGCCCATCCCAAGAGTACTAAGATCTCCAAGATTTCTTCCCAAAGGAAGCTGGTTTTTTTTGAGATACATATCCATCTGGGTCAAATCAGCAAACATCTTCAGCCTCCCTCCCAGGGCAAAGAGAAATCACTTCTGATTGGAGTGACCAAGGAAGGCTTCCTGGAGAATGTGGCAATTGATCTGAGCCTTGAAAGATAGCCAAGAAGTAAGGAATGGGGGATTAATTAGCTTCCTCTGGGCAAAGGGAATGGCACAGGCAAAGTGAAGGGGGAAAGAGCCAGATGTGTTGGGAGAATAACAACTTAGTCCAATTTGGCTGGAGCATTTGCTATGTCTAAGGATAGGATAGAAAATAGAGATAGAAATGAATTAGAACTAGTGGAGAAAGACCAGGAGTGCCAAATTGCAGAAGATCTGGAATGCTAGATTAAGGAATTTGTACTTTGTAGGCAATAGGGAGATACTGTGAGCAAGAAGAGAAGGATACTGCTTTAGGAAGATTAATAGAGTAATGGCAGATATGGATTAGAAGGGGAGAGAATGGAGGCAGGGAGGCCCATAAGGAGGTTACTGACCTAGTCCTGATGAGAAATAATGAAAACAAATTCAGGTAGTGGGCATGGAAAGGAGACACTTTCAAGTGACATCAGAAAAAAAGACAGTCATCAATAGGACTTGAAGATAGGTTGTACCTGACATGACTGTGATGTTTCTACCACTGGTACCTACGAAGTTAGTGCTGTCACTAGAGATGGCCAGGTCAGGAGAGAGTGATTCGAGGTAAAAGATGGTGAGTTTTGTTGGGTGTGTTTGAAGAGTCAGTGGGACATTTAAGCTGCAATGACCAGTTGACAGTTTGAAATGTGGGAAATAAAAAGTGGGGAAATAGTCACAGAAAGGTAACAGTTGAAGAGGCTGTATGTGGATGAGATTAACAAGGCAAAAAAAAAAAAAAAAGGATAAAAGTAAATAGGGGAACACTAAAAACATGAGGAAATCAGGAAGAAGTTAGGAAGTCACATATCAGCAGTGGGGGCCATGGAATTCCCAGTTTTATTTTGAGTATCTGTGTGAGGTACCTTTATTTAGGACAACATGTAGGACATAGTGGATAGACAACCAGGAAGTCCTAGGCTCAAATTCCATCTGATACCTATTAACTGGTGATCCGGGCTAAGTCATTATCTTCTTTGTGCCTCATTACTCATTTTTGTAAAGTAAAATTTCCAACCTATGTTCCTAACGCAAGATTTTTCTAGCAGGTAGCCAAGGGCAAATGAGACAGAGAAAAATCAGGTTTTTTCCTACCCACCCCCCTCTAGTGGGAAAAGACATAGGATCCTGCTCCCTTGTGCCTTTCTGGCCCATCCCAAGAGTACTAAGATCTCCAAGACTTCATCCCAGAGAAGCTGATTTCCTTTGAGGTATGTCTCCATCTGGGTCAAATCAGTAAGCATCTTCTGCCTCCCTCCCAAGAATTAGTCCCAGTGCTTACCTTAAATACTTTCCCAAAGGCTCCGTCCCCCAGCTCTCCCACAAGTTCCCACACATCCTCAGGATTCACATCTCGTTTCACGTTGGTGTAATGCTTTCCTTTCTTTTTCTCAGTCCCAAATCTGAGCAGTCTCAGGAAGAAAGCCATGGTGAGTACTTTATCCCTCGCAGTTGCTACTGGGATGCTGTCTTCTTCCTAGGGAGGCCTTGAAATGACTGTATACCCCACTGAAGTACAGGTGGGAGGTGGAGGAGAAGAGATCCCCAGTCTCAAAGAGATTCCGCAGCCAGAGACTTCAGGGCAAGCAATAGTCACTGAGGCCAGTTGGTCCCTTATTATCTAGCACCTTGGCCCGGTTACAACCCAGGAAACTTCAGAACCTGGAAGATTTTGGAAGAGAAGAAGCTAATAGGCATCTTAGGAGGGTCCTGAGGTGAATTCCCCTTTCCTCAGGTTCTAGCCCATCTCTGGAGATAAACCGTGGAGCAGTATATAGTCCCAAGGTTGATTTAACCCATCTTCTCATCCTGGACTTGTGGACTTCAGGTCCCTCTCACACCAATCCCAGATCCCTCACAGCTCATCCCTCTGATCCTTTCCTCCCTGACCTGTGGCTCCCAGGATCGGCACTACCTGGGCAGGAGGGGTGTTGGCAGGCATAGTGGTTTCTGGGGCAGGTCCCAAATACTTGGTGTTTCTTTTGCCAGTAGGTCACTGAGGGCTGTTAAGACAGGAAATGAACTGCAGATAAGAGTCGACAGAAGGAACACGTGAGTAAGAGAGAAAGAGAGATACACATGTATATTCACAGATGGCTGACACAGAAGGCAGATGTTTTAAGGAGAAACTTAGAGTGAATTCTTCCCTTCTAGTTTCAGAAGTTTTGGTGGCAGGGTCCTGGCTCTTCCCTTGCTCTGAATAGTTTTAACTCTTTCTAGTTGTCTATAGCATAAAATCCAAATGGTCTAGTGTGACATACAAGGTTCTTGACCTACATTTCCTACATGACCTACATTCAGGTTTCTCTTATTTTCCAAATGTGAGAAATGGATACTTCTGTCATATTTCTCACATTTCCCAAGCTCATATCCACTATCTTTTTTTTTTTTTTCTTTTTAGAGGCAAACTGAGGGTCCTATTACTAGTAAGTGTCTTAGGCCAGATTTGAACTCAGGTCCTCCTGATTCCAGAGACTATGCCCCTCATATCCACTTTCTGCTCTAGACAAGGCAGTCTTACTGGCTCTCAATCAAACAATCTTTATTCACCTAATAATCACTGTTCCCTTTACCTAATAGTAGTCTAGGGACATAAAAAATGTTAAATCATCTGTTTTGTAGTTACCTAGTACTTATCTCTCAACAACTCTGTGAAATAGTGCAGAATTTATTCCTGTTTTACAAACTGAGACCGAGAGAAAAAGTATTGTTCTTTTGATTAAAGTCTCCTTTGATACTTTGAGGAATGATGCCCTACCAAATGCTGCCTGAAATTGCCTTTCTGCTTGTATTTTAATTTGGTCACTTAGCATAGTGCTCAATACTCATGAGTGCTTAATAAATGCTTTTGACTAATTGACTGACTTCCAACTTCTGGCTGTACTGAAGTCCTTGGCTTTCTCTTCCTCAAGAAAGCAGGAAAGTCCATGTACATATATCTGAAATACCATAGACTTTTTCTTGCTCTTTTTAAAAACACATACTCTTGCCTGATACGAGCAAAAAAAAAAAAAAAAAAAAAAAAACCTTTTTCCTTTGGTTCTTTTTCTGATGTTCCCTACAGATTTCTGTCTGGGTGTCTCTCATCTCCCTAGATGGAGATTCTTAATACCAGATTCTAAGCTCTTCTCAGGAAGACCTAAATTAAAATCTGACCTTAGACACTAACTGTATGACCATGAGCAAAAGTCACTTAGCCTCTGTTTGCCTCAATTTCAATTGCAAACTGCAGATAATATAGCATCTCCCAGGTTATTATGAACATAAAAACGAGATATTTGTAAAGCATTTAATTTAGTGCCTGGCACAAAGTAGACCTTACATAAATGCTAGCACCAATTATCATCATCATCATCATCTTTAAAATAACAAGTCTTTCCAGCTATTTAATGCACTCAAGGTTAGTCTTTTTTTTTTTTTTTTTTTTTTTTTTTGGTACTCCTTTTCCTGATACAGGTACTTGGATACTTCTATCAGAAACAAAATTCTATTTTATGATAAGCATTTCACATTCCTCTTAATCTCTGAAATCTAGACTGTAAATCAAGCAGTGGTTATCTGCCTAATAACTGCCAAATAGCTCTGAAATTCAAGGTTCCTCCATAGTTTTTCTCCCTGTTAGGAAAAAGACACAGAGACAAGTCAAACACCGAAATTAGGGTCCTTTCCTCCAGTCTAACTACCCTCCTAGATTTTTCACATGCAGTCCATGCCCGGAAGAGATCTGACAGGGGTTTTATAGTACACCTTTGTACAGGAATAAAAGATGGTAAATTCCTCGGACTTTGTTTTGCTCAGACCACATCTGGAGTTTTTTATTTACCATATTTTAGGGACATTAATAACTTGAAAGGCAGCTAGGTGGTGGAGTCAGGAGGACCTTAGTTCAAATCCACCTCAGACATTTACTATCTGGGTGACCCTGGGCAGGTCACTTAACCCTGTTTGCCTCAGTTCCTCATCTGTAAAATGAGCTGGAGAAGGAAATGGCAAACGACTCCAATATCTTTGCCAAGGAAATCCCAAATGAAGTCACAAATAGAACACAACTAACTGACTAAAACACAATAAGCTGGAGCATGTCCAGAGGAGAGCGCCCTAGATAGTAAAGTCTTGGATATATGGCATATAAAGAACAGTTAAAGGAACTGGGAATACTCAGCCTATAGAAGAGAAGTTTGGAATGGGGGTGATGGGGAAACATGCTGTTTTCAGATAATCAAAAGACTGTCACTTTACTGTCAATTCTGTCAATCAATCAATTAACTAATGTGTTAAATTAACATGCCAGGCCCTGTGCTATGCTCTGGAGATTCAAAGCCAAATGTAAGACAATTTCTGTTTTTAAGAGATTTTACATTACCTCACTGGGAAAATACTGCCTGAGTCATCTTAATTATGCTGGGAAAATTAAGTGAGATTGTTCCAACCAGTAGCACACATGGTGTAAGGAGACCAGAGAATTTGAAGAGACCTTAAGGAATCATCTAATCCAATCTTCCCATTTTATAGAGGAGGAAACTGAGGCCCAGAGGATTAAGTGATTTTCTTCAAGTCCCTCAAATAATGGGAAATTGAGACAAGAAACCAGGACTTCTGATTCTCAATCTAGTGACCTCTCCATGATACCCACAGCTGTTTTAAGCTGGGGGGAAAAGACTCCTCTAGAATGATGATTTCCATGCCCTTGGGTTTAGATTTGCCTAGAGGTGCAGCTTCCTTCTTGAGACAAGCATCTGACATTCTTATCTCTATGGTACTATTTGCAGAAGAGCTCTTTGGTAATTGGCAAGCCCCAAGTTATATGCTCAGCTCTGGACACTTGACTCTGCTTGATGTGTGGTTGATTAAGAATAAAAGATCGAAGTTATCAGATATTTAGGAGCCATTTTTTGCTATTGGCACTTGAGGCTAATTCTTCCCCACTGGACTCTATACTTAATCTTGTCATTATTCTGTTTATTGCCATTCTTGCCTATCCTGCCCTTTTCTTGGGACCTTGTCAATGAAGCAAATGTCACTGGTGATACTCAAGGCACCCTTCTTTATCTACATGCCATGCTGAGTCTGTACTAGCCTGTGTAATCTAGGACAAGCTACTTCTCCTTTTTGGGTCTCGTTTTCCTCTTTTGTAAAATAGGGAAGAAGGTAAAGATAATTTTTAAAGTTTCTTCCAACTTTAAGTCTTGTGATTTGCAATTCTTTCACCAGAATGCTTCTTGGACTTGTTTGTTTTTCAGTCATGTCCAATTCTTCATGACTCCATTTGGCATTTTCTTGGCAAAGATCCTGAAGTGTTTTGCCATTTCTTTCTCCAGCTCATTTTACAGATGAGGAAACTGAGGCAGACAGAGGAAGGTGACTTCCTCAGCATCATACAACTAGGATTTGAACTCATAAAGAATGCATTCCCTCCACCATGTGACTTAGTTATCCCTTTTCTTTCTACTTTGATGAAGCTACCTAGTGGAAAGACCCCTGGACCTGAGTTCAAATTTGAACTCACTTATTAGCTATGTGAAAACCATTTTGCCTTTGTTTACCACAGTTTCCTTACCTGTAAAATGATAATAATGACATTTGATTAAATGAGATAATAACTGTAGAATGCTTAGTACAGTGCTTCATACATAGTAAATAATAAATCTTAGCTATTATTATTATTCCAAGGCACACATGAGGAAGGGAATCAGAGTAATACATGTAGGAGGTTAGAATTAGGTTTAGGGTTAGGATCAGAGTAAGAAGCAGGGGTAGGAGGGTGGAGTAGAACATCTTCACTAAGACTTTTGGGACATTGTATATAAATGTTCAGTCTTTTCCTCTTTTCTGGATTTAATCCAATTCAAAAGATCCTTAGGACCTTGTACCTGAATTCCTAGCTCCTAGCTCGTTTCCCTGTTTCTGATCTATTCTTCACTCCAAATCAGACTAATATCCCTAAACCTATATGGTTTCAATGATATCTCCCCTACTTCAGTTGAAATCTCACCCCCAGAACTCCAAGCCCAGCTGTGCTGCTGAGATGTGGCCCTGGGTGAGAAAGAACCAGTACCTGGTAAGTGCAAAGGCAAGAGGGTGGAGCTTTTGGTTTGGGGTTTCTGGTAAGAATAGAGATGTGAAGGGAAGGTTGGGGCATCATCCCCCACCCTACAATAAAAGGCACTTACACTAATACATTTTGTTTAAAAAAAAATTAACTGGAAAAGAATAAAGAATCCCACTATTGAAACATTATGGGAACAGGGAAGATCGGGGCTCATCTTTAGAGGAAAACACTTTAGTAAAAAAAAAAAGCTTCTACCTCAAAGAGTAATGTGGAATGGCTTCCTACCCAAGGAGAATTTATAAAAGAACTCAAAAAAGAATTCAAAAATAAAATAAGAGATGTTGAAGAAAAACTAAAGAAAAAAATTAAAACCATTTAAGAAAAATAAGATTATGAAAAAAAAAGGTTAACCAATTAGAAAAGTCAATACAAAGTCTCAAAGATGAAAACAACTCTTTGAAAACTAGAATTGGGCAAGGGGAAGCCAGTGAAGCTATGAGAGATCAAGAAATAACAAAACAGAATATAAAAAATGACAAAATGGAACAGAATATGAAACATTTTATAAGAAAAATGACAGAACTGGAGAACAGATTAAAAAAAGAAAATACAAGAATAATTGGACTGCAAAAAGAGAAACTTGACACAATAATGCAGGAAATCATCCTAGAAAATTGTCTTGGAGTGATAGAACATGAGGGGAAAGCAGAAATAGAAAAAAATCCACTGATCACTAAGTAAACAAAATCCTTTGTGGAAAACAGACAGGAATATTATTGCCAAAATTGAAACTCCCGGATCAAAGAGACAATTTTGCAAGAAGCAAGAAAAAAACAATTCAAACATGCTGGAGTTACAATTAAAATTGTATAAGACTTAGCAGCAGCTACAATAAATGACTGCAGATCCTGGAGTCCTATCTACCTACAATCAAAAGAACTAGGCCTATGGCCAAAAATATCTATAATTATCTATAATTTTGAATGAGAAAAAATGGACACTCAATGAACAGATTTTCAGAACTCTCTGCCAACCAAACTGGAACTTAACAGAAAATTTAGCATAAAAGAGCCAATATGAAAGATCAGTTTTAAGGAACTTAACATGGACAAACTGTTTAAACATGGACAAATTATTTATGTTTTTTATATATGTGTGTATATATATTTAAGATTCACACCAACAATAGGGTAGCTCAGAGATAGATTGGCAGAGTTAAGATAAAATTATTAATTGTGTTATACAAAGGAGGTGCAGAGGAAGAATAGATACAGAGGCATTAGAGGGGGGAGGAGGGCTAGTAATTCTGAAAACCTACTCACATCAGGAATGGGTTTAATAGGCAATATTACATATATACCATGAAGGGTATAGCACTCTCCAAAATCTATAAAGAAATAAGGGAGGAATGGGTAAATGGAGAAGCAAAGGGTGAGGAAAGAAGACAAGGGAGGGATCCTTGGATGGGGGGAGGTTAAGTAATAGCAAGGCAAGTTATGGAGCAGAATTTAATTAAAGAGGCAGCAGGGATAGGAAAGACATTGGATGTATGTGGGATCTGTGCGTATGTGTGTGTATGTATGTATATATGCACATATGTATATATAAATATATCTTTTCTTAACTGTAATTTGCTTGAGGGTAGTGGAGGGAGAAAAGGAAGAAAAGGAATAAAGTAAACAAGGTGTGCAGCAGAGAACCAAAGAACAATTCATAAGAAAGTAAAAAAAAAAAGGATATTCATAAATACAATTTCTTCTATTAATATATATATTTTCTTGATCTAGTCATTTGTTGTTATATATTTTTAATTCTCCCTGATGTTCTGCTGGGCACATGACAATGTTCTCTTGTTTTATTTTATTTTGTTTTAATTTATTTTCTGTTTTTCTTTTTTTCTTACTGTTTTTTCAAATAAAATAAATTAAAAAAAACAATTAAAAAAAAAAGAATTCTTACCCCGACTCTTAAATTAGTTGTGTGATCCTAAGCAAATCAATTAACCTAAGATGCAGTTTTCATCTATATAATGGGGAGAGGAATACCTTTATATGCTCATGGAACATAACTAGGTATCTCTTAAACTTTAAAGATCTGTACAAGGTGTCCCCAAATTCTTAGTGTAATTGGGAACTTAAACTATGCTAAGACTTTTGGGACATCCTGTATGAATACTGTCTTTCCTCTTCACTGGATTCAGTTCATTTCCATCATCATTTGTTAAATTGCTATGATATTCAAAGCATTATCTTATGCATTATGTATTATCTTCTTACAAACACACACATATCTCCTTGATCTTTAAAAATGAAAGAAAAAGCAAAAAACAAAAAACTCTCCAACATTCCTTCAACACTTCTACACCTTCTCTCTCTTCTCTTTCTTGACCAAACTTCTTTAAAAGGGTGTTGATGTCAGATGTCTTCACTTCCTCACCACCCACTCTCTCAATTGCTTCTAACCTGGCTTCAGTCCCAAATGAGTTACTTAAATTGCCCTCTTATGATACTATAATTCATTTGAAGGAACAAGAGATTTAGAATATTACAGGAAATGATGGGAAAAGGCAGGAATGAAAGAAGGAGAGGACTTTCAGACTTCAAACTATATTGTAGAGTAGCAATCATCCAAATCATTTGGTATTGGATTAAAAATAGCATAATACTTTTAGGGATTTTGCTTTTAATTAGTGGAAGACACTAGACAAGAAAGAATCAGAAATGATCAAACTCAATAACCCAAGATTTTATAAATATGAACACATGAATTACATAAGAAAAAACTCTATATTTGACAAGAATTTCTGGGAAAACTGGACAGTAATTTATCAGAAATAAGGTATAGGCCAAGTTGAATATTAAAGATTATTTCATAAAAAATTTCACGCCTATAGACATTGAATGAATTTTTACCCATATAAGGGTTAGAGGCAATCACAGAGAAAGAAGATGCTTTTAATTATATGAAATTTTTTTAAAATTGTGAATAAAATCAATGCAGTTAGGGTAAGAAGAAGCATTTAATTGGGAAAAGAACCCAGTATCGAATATTTCTGTTAAAGGTTTAATATCTAAGGTGTATACCAGAAAAACATATAAAAGCAAGAATAATTCAGAAGAGATAAACTATGAAAGGATGTGAAGAAAATAGTTCTCAAAATAAAAATTGCTAACAACCATGTGAAAGAATGTTGCACATCACTAATAATAATAATCATAAATAATAAAGATGTAATATATTACATTATTTAATATATACTATATAATATAAAATATAATACTGTAATAATAATTACAAATAAAAACAAACCTGAAATTTTACCTCAAACCCAGACTGGCTAAGTTGGATAAAGATGAGAATAGTCAGTGCTGGGCAAGTCATTTTTTTTTTTAAACTTAGCATTATATTCTTCATTTTAGTCATATCTACCTGAAAAAATTTGTATTTAATTTATCATTAATGTAATATCAAACATATGTAGCCTGGAGAGAGAAATCCTAATTGGTAAAACTCCTCTGTGCCCTTCAATATGTCTCCCAAACCCCAGTATGATTTGGGACAATATTTACAGTACTCTTGAACAATAGTAAATAATCAGTCAACCAACATTTATTAAGAGCCTACTATTTGCAAAGTAATGTGCTAAGCATTGGAGATATAAAGTAACACAAAAGATATTTCCTATTATCAAGTAGCTTACAGTCTAATAAGGGAGCCTACATGAAAATAACTGTGTTCAAAAAAGAAATAAACAGGATAAACTAGATATTACCAACAAAAGGAAGGCATTAATTAGCATTAAGAAGGATCAGAAAGGCTTCTTCTAGTAGGTGGGATTTTAATTGAGACTTGAAAAAATCCAAGAAAGCCAGGAAGCAGGAGACAGAAACTTCCAAAAATGGGAGAAAGTCAATGAAAAAGATGAAAGGATTGGAAGATGGAGTATGGAATGAGTAAAAAACAAAGACACCCAGTGTTGGATTTATAGAGTGCATGGAAATAATGAGGAATAAAAAAGATTATAAAGGTAGAAGGGGCCAGATTGTGAAGGGATTCCAATGCCAAACAGAACATTTTGTATTTGATCCTCAAAGTAATGGGGAGTCATTAGAGTTTATTAAACTGCAAGGTGATGTAGTCTAACCTGCACTTCAGGAAGATTAATTCATCATCCGATAGAAAGATGGCATTCAATTTGGTGAGGCAATGAGACTAATCAGTAAGTTATTCCAGTAGTCTGGGTGAAGTGATGAGGCTCTGAACCAAGATGGTGGAGAGAAGAAAGGACATGTAAGAGATGCTACAAAGGTAAAATTAACAGGGCACAGAAACATTAAATATGGAGGATGAGAGAGAGTGAGAAGTCAAGAACAGAAGTCCAAGTGGTGAGTCTGGGTGACTGGGAGATGGTGGCACCTTCAATAGTATTAAGGAAGTTTGGAAGAAGGAAGGGAAAGAGAATGAGTTCAGTTTTGAAATGTTGAGTTAAAAAATCTACAAGACACCCTGTTTGAGATGTCTACTAGGCAGTTGAGCTATGAGCCTAGAAGTCAGAAAAGACTAGGGCCGGATAAGGAGATCTGAGAATTGTCTATGTAGAGATGATGTTTGAATTCATGGAAACTGATGAGATCACAAGTGAAATAGTATACAGGGAAATCAAGGAGGAACAGTCAAATAGGTAGGAGGAACTGGAATAAACTCATGCTACAGACTTAGAAAGTCCTATAGAGAGAAAAGGACATTAGGAAAAGATTAAGATTGACAATGACAAAGGCTTTAGGATGGTGAAAAAGGATCATAACAGAGAAAAGGTCTTTCAATTTGGTAATTAAGAGATAGTTGGCAATTTTGAAGAGTTGTTTCAGTTGAATGAAGAGGTTAGAAGTCAGACTTTTGAGGGTTGAAAAGAGAGTAAGAGGAGAGGAAATGTAAGACCTTTTAAAGGATTTTAACCAAAAAAGGCAGAAGAGACAGGACAACAGTAAGTGATGATGGAAAAGTCAAGTGGCAGTGTTTTGAGGATGGGGGAGACATGGGCATATTTATAGGCAGGAGTAAATGAGTCAGTAGATAAGGAGAGACTGAAGATTAGTGAGACATTGGGGATGATAGCTGGAGGCAGTAAGCTGGTAAAAATCAGATGAAATTAGAAAATAAGAACTAAACAGTCCTCCTCAAAAGAAAAAAGTTTGTCTGGACAAGGAGAAGGGCCATTTCTTCATGTAAGACAAAGTTTAAGGAAGAGAAAGTAGCAGAAGGTATTTGAATGATACGTGCAATGAGGAGAGAAGAGGGAGCTCTTATAGAATAACCCTAATATTTTTCAGTGAAATATGAGCCAAAGTTTTCAGTTGAAAGAATTGGGGGAAGAGGAGACATGAGGAAGTATGAAAAGATTTAGAAATACCATTGTGGTAACTAGGAGAACGAGTTAATTAGGGAGGCATAAAAAGGCCTTATTATAGTGAAGTCTAAGTTAAATAATATAAATTTGTACTGGACCCAGTCAACAAAGGAACAGTCTGAGTTTAAATTTGGCCTCAGACATTTAATACTAACTGTGTGATCCTGAGTAAGTCATTTAATCTTGTCTCAATTTTCATCTGTAAAATGAGCTGGAGAAGGAAATGGCAAACCCCTCCAGTGTCTTAGTCAAGAAAATCTCAAATGGAGTCATGAAGAATAAAACTGAAATAACTGACCAATGACACAGTCTTATTTCTTTCTTTCTCTTCCTTCCTTCCTAAGAAAGATATTTTGCCCTCTACCTAATTAATCTTCAACCAGAGACATTAAGAAAATGCTTTTTAAACCTAAGTAATATTATTTCTTAATTTTTATAGATCAAAATTTCCACAGAAAGATTGTGGAAAAACAGATACATTAATGCATTACTAGAGGAATTGTGAATTGTTCCAACCATTCTAGAAATCAATGTGAAATGATAAAAAGGGAATTAATAAACATACATGTCAAGGAAGTAATTGATATTAAGACCTCACATAAACTAAAATATTTATAGTAAGACTTTGTGGTAGAAAAGAGCTGGAATCAGAGTAGATGTCCATTGATTTGGAGAATGGCTAAACAAATTGTGGTAAAGAAATGCAATAGAATATTATGTAGTAAGAAAAAATAAATTTGAAGAATTATTCTTTTAGGCTTGCGGCTACTTCAACTCCTTAACTAAGAGACACATTCAAATCAGATTTCTTTTATCAGGCCCAATTTTTTATCTTGAAGCCTCACTCCAGCTCTAGAATTCACACACTGCAAATATCTTCCACTCATGTAACCACTCTTTCGGATTAAATGGATCAATAGTCAATGATCAGTAAGTATTATTGTGTACCTACTATGGGTTAGGCACTGGGCTAATTACTAGGGATACAAATAAAAAAGAAAGACAGTCTCTACCCTTGTCAAAGAAGTCCAAAATAAGTATAGTCAGGTGGAAGATGAGGAGATGTCTGAGCTTCTTTCTAGAACCTCTACTTAAAGAGAACAACCAGGTCAGCCATGTTTTATTCCTCTCCAAGTGGCACTCTCCTGCACTTCCCATCTTAGCTTTCTTTTTTTATGTGTTGTCTTTCCCATTAAAATGTCAACTCATTGGAAGCCGGAATTGTCTTTCTTTCCATTTATATTTGTTTTTCTCTTACTTGGCCCAATGCTTGGTACATAGTAAAAGTTTACTAAATGTTAACTGACTGACTAAATAAAGATATAGTTATTGTGTTTACTCTTCTCACTTCCCAGAACCAGCTCCCACATCTTCCTCTCCAAGATTCTGAGATATTCTTGAAGGGTTGGGTGCCTCTTCTCCAATCCCATAAATTCAGTCTTCCATTTTGTAATTTCCATTGTGCTTTGTTCATTCTCTTAGCTTCCAGGCAGAAACTAGTGCCTCATTTTCCCTTTAACCAATTAATAGCAATTAAATTTTACAAACAGACATTTACTTCAAAACCATTGCAAGAACAGGAGTACACACATTTTCCTAAAACATTTTCATGAGTACACTCTCCCCTATTCTATTTTGGCTTCTAGAGGAAGAGTGGCCTTAGATTTAATGCAGTTTCTAAAGTAACATTTTGATCCAACCAAGTTCATGTCTAAATTTGACATTACTGTGGGTGAATCCTCATCTAAACACCTAATGGGCTAAGTCCTGCAGATCACCCAATAAAGTGAACAGAACTAGGAGAATAATATATACAATGATTAGAATAGTAATAAATGAAAAGAGCAACAACAAAACAAATGAAACCAAATGCTGTAAGATGATCCCAAAGAAAAGATATAAAGTGACTAGAGGTGTGGAACTCTGCATATAATGTCAGACTGTGGTTAGTTTTTCTGCATGTTTTGTCTTTCCTCTTTTTAAATTAATTTTTTTTATGATATCAATATTGTCTGTGATGATATGTGGCTGTGGATCACCAAGCATCACTATCTCCAGAGAATTATAATTACAGTTAACTATTTACCCTTAATAAAAGGCAATGCCCAGAAGATACATGGTGGATTTTGTAGGCTATATAGCATATTACCAAAGTCAATTTGTAAGAAATTATATAAAATACTTCACTCATGAGTTGAATAGCATCTCAGGGAAGGAATTGGACAAAAATGGTATAGCATCTGGACTGATAGGGAAAGTTCCTTGCTAGGATCAAGGATCCATCAAAGCAAATAATCATGAGTCTTTAGGTCCAGGATGAAAACCCAAAAGATCTATGTTTATTAGAACAGCTCTGGGTGGGTGATCAAGATTTGGCAAACCCCAAATGGGAGCTAGTTTGAGCCACCTGGTCTCAAAGCATCTTCTCTCCACATCCCTGGGGCTGGTTTCTGTCAACTGATCCTGCAGATGTTTAAACGGCAATATTTGCTTACCACTAGAACTCCTCTGAGAATTGTCTTCTAGGGCAAGATAGTGATTCAAAAGACTTTCACTTCCTTTTTCTTTTTATTCTTGGGCCTTTACTCATAGTTGCTTTGTTGGGCCCATTGTTAGGCTAACCTCTCCCTACATTTAAGCTTTTGTGTTTTTTGTGATTCTTTTGTTCCCCTGCTTCCTTGACACAGCATGCAGGAAAGTATGTCAGGACCACATAGGATAGTGCAAAAATCAAAATAACTGGTATACATGCTAGATGCTATGTGTGTCTTGGTTGCTCCATGTTAATAAGCTGAAATCAGCTCAGATCAGTAGGTATTAAACTGACAAACTGACAATTTTAAGAACTATTTATGAAGACATAGTCCCATGATTGCATGGGTTATAAGAGATGAGCAAATTCTTTCCCATCAACTCAATGGTTGTATACAAAATTATCTAAGTCTCATTCTGCACCTTAAATACAATACATCTCTGTAGTAGAAAACATGTTTCATTAGCAGTCCTCTAGAATCATAAATGTTCATTGTATTAATTGTCATTTTCTTTAAAGTTTTTTTCAATATTGCTATTATTGTTTAGTCTCTAAGTGATTTTTAAATCAACTTTTAATTTTTAGTGTCCATTTATTGAATATAACTGTATTGCATTATAATCAGCAAAAAATTATGATATTTATGCTTTTCCACATTTGTTTTGAGGTTTTTATTTGGTAAGTTCTGATCAATTTTTGTAAAGTACTATACAAAGCTCAACAAATATTTATACTCCTTTCAATTTCCATTCAATAGTCTCTAGATGTTTATTATTTTGATTTTTAAAAAATTCTATTCAAGTCCTTAACTTTATTCTTGCCCATTTTGGGGGGCTAAATTGTGATTTATTTGGTTTTCTCTTTAAATATTTAGATACTAGGCCATTGGATGCATAAATATTGAGGAACCACAAAGCAGAATCTCACAAGATTTATCACTTTAAGGAAGTAGACAACATGGAATGAAATATTTTAAAAGGCAAAAGACAAAGGTCAACAATCAAGAATAACTTACCCCATCATTTCCCAGAAAAGGAAACTGCAGGGTAGCTATAGTGCAAGCAACTCCTAAAGCTTTTAAGGACAGCTGGAAAGAAAGAAATGGAGAGCATGGGGTGTAGGGAAGGTGTTGCTAAGTAAAGTTTTACACAAAGAAACAGAATTTTAAGCTTTCACCAGTCCTTAGAGAATCAAGTTCAACACTTCTAAATATACTTCCTTTCATGCAGTCAGAAATATAAATCACTTGGTTTCAATTCTAGCTATTGTTCAGTGATATTTCAGGACTATTAGTAGACCTGTTTTGTTCCAAGTTGAGTCATCTGTCTCCTAACATTTCTAAATATAAGGAAAATTCAGTGTGTGCCTTGTCATAGTACCAAGATTTGGGCAAGGGATATCTTTCTGATCAGTGTTTTGTCTATGTAATACTCAGAGCTGTTCCATTAGAAATTTGGGCAATTTCATTAGTCTTCAGTGCCCAGTGATGTGTCATTTGGCATCAAAGTGGCAATTTGAGAAGGCTGTCATGTCCTCTGGAAGGCAGCATGTGACAATGACATAGTTTCAAATGCTAAGCCAAACAAATGCTCTTAATGTTGAGCAACTCCTCAACATTATTTAATTGCTCAGCTTTGGAGATTCTATTCTTAGTCTTAAATATTCAAAGGCTCAATTTTACTGGTTTTCTCTAGGCTGATCACCCTCTGAGGAGCAGTTTGAACTGTAACACTTCAGACAGGACTTTACTTTAAATAACAATTTACAAATTAATGTTAAGGAATATTTCTGGCTCAAGAAAACATTCAAGATATGGCCTTAGAATCAGTCTGAAGAGTAGATGAAACTAAAGAAGACCAGTCGGAGATATGATTTAAAACTATACACACATATATATGTGTGTGTGTATATGTATGTACATGTGTGTATGTATGTATATGTAACAGTGATCCTTTGGCCCTCATCTAAATGTCAGACATGTTACATTTCTACCTCTCTCCTAGGGTCTCCAGGATCCCAAAAGCATTGTGTGTATGTGAGTCTTCTCTGCTGTTTGCTAAAGTACTCAGTAATCATTTCCCCTCTATTTTAAGGGTCCATGAACCTCAGTTCTATTTTTTACTACTTAACAGTCTGATTAGTTTTTATAAAGGAATATTAACTTCTAGAACAAACATACAAAACATTCCCCCTTTCTTCTGCTCTAAGTCAGAGCATAATTCTCCCAATTTCACTTCAATGGGGAAAAGAAGGGAGTAGGTTCCCAGTTTAGCACAGTTCCTACTTAGCATTAGTCTCACTGAGTTCTAAATGCCCTCACCCTGAGCTTGCATCCTAGCATCCTGACTTCCAGGGACTTCCTTGAGTGGCTGGTTGCTACATTTAGCCTGGAATCTTGGGCTACAAGATCCCCATGGTTCAAGCTTCTGCTTCAGGCTCCATTTCTTGAACTTAAAACTGAAAAGAACAAATGAAACAAGAATTTTTTAAAAAGCTCATTTTGGGGGTCAGAGGGCTAAGGAAAGGAGGAGGTACTTCTCAGTATCCTTCCCTGCTTACTTCATACAGGAATCAATTGTGTGACATGGGAAAAGCTGGCAAAGGACTGCCCAGCATGGTATGCCCTTATCAAAGAAGGCGCTGTGCTTTATGAGCAAAGCAGAATTGCAGTAGCTGAAGAGAAATGTGAGATGCACAAAATCAGAGATATTTTCACTCCGAATCTTCACATGGACTATTTTTGCCTGACCTGTGGTAGAACATTTTGAACTGGTATTGTTCTGATCAGCCAGTCAGACACAGTGTTTCCTGAGCTTCAATATAATGATGTCATTTTGGTCCTCTTCAAGAACAAAGGTCAACAACCAACCGACCAACTAATCTTCTGTGAATATGAATGCCCTGAGACAATGGAATGATGGTATTTCAGTCAGGTAGATTGAAAAATGTAGAGTACAGGGAAAGGAATAAGCATTTATATAGCACCTGCTATGTGCCACAAACGCTGCTAAATTCATTTCTGACTGTTCAGCCAATAGAAAGACCAATGTAGACCATCACATCCTCTACTAGTGTTCCTGTCTCCCACCTGAGTGCTCCTATTTATCTATAACTGAGCACGTGTCAAATCTTTATTCCGCGCCCCCCCCCCCCCGAGTATGTTTTAAAAGTTTTGGTACAATCCCAAGTTTTAATTTTTTAAAATAGTGTTTGAGAACAGTTGGGGAGGAGTCTAGAGGCAAGGAAAGGTATTGCTGGATAATCTTTAATATTGTAAAGTAACACAAAGACTTTTGGGATACATTGTATATAGATAGATATAAAATGTGTGTCTATCTTTGTAGTAATGTAAATATGTATGTATTATTGTCTAAATATGTTTCAATGAATTTTTAACATCACAATATATTCTTACTTCATCACCACCATTGAGTCATTTAATGTGGTACATTTATATACTATTTTAATACATGTAATGTACATCATGTATGGTCTGATTTAATCCTTACATTGATCCTGTGAGATAAGGGTTCATGAATATACATTTTATAGATAAGGAAACTGAGGCAGAGAGCATTTAAGTGACTTTTCCAAGGTGACAGTTAGTAAATATCAAAATTTCTAAATATTTCTAAGTCCAGCTTAATTCCATATGCCATGATGCCTTTCCCTAGAAAACTTGTCTTCCTTCTTTGAACATTGAGGCTCTGTAAGTTCACTCATTGAAAGTTCTATTTTGCAAGACATTGATATTTGTAATGGGCTGAGGCTTGAGTGGATGCACTGAGGTCCCAAGCACGTGAAGCTAAATAGTAATCGGACTACACTCTATTAATATACATGCTTGGATAAAGAATGGCCCCGCCCACTCTCTGTGCAAGTCCTGATGTGTTGTATAGGAAATGACGATTTTGGTGGGTGGAGGCAGAGAGACAGGAAGAGAGGCTGGGAGAGATTGGGCCTGGGTTCTATGCTTGTAGCTGCTGGTCGTGTGGCTGCTGGTCTAGCTAGCTTCTTGACTCAGCTACACACATTGCTATTGCCCATTCTCTTCCACCTCGGATCTTTCTTCACTGAGAATAAAGATTGACGATTTTTCCCTAACCTGAATTCCTGACTCCAGCTGATTTTAAAATACGCGGTCTTCACAGATATTCATTTCTAGCAACACCTAGCTTCCTCATTATCTTAGGAGGCTTTGGGCTTGTGGGAATTTTATAATTCTTGCAGCCCAATTTAGTGGAAAGAGAACTGAATTTGGAATCAAAGATTAGTATCTATATGATCTGGAGCAAGTCACTTCTTGCCTTTAAACATCAGTTTCCTTCTCTGTAAAATGAGGGGATTGGATCTAATAATCGGATCATAGATAATTCCAGAGCCATTTAGTTCTACTACCCCTTCTTTTATAGAGGAGAACACTAAGAATCATGCAAATTAAATGACTTGTACAAGGTCACAAAAGTAGTTAGTGGCAGAAATAGAATTTGAATTCAAGTCTTCTAAACCTAAGGTTGATTCCCTTTCAATGATATCTATTTTTAAATACTAATGCAACAACAGTAGCAACAACAATAATAGCTAATGTTTATATAGTTTTTACCATGTGCAGAGCTTTGATTCTCACAAAACCTTGGGAGGTAGGTGCTATTATTATCCCCATTTTTTCAGAGAAGCAAATTGAGGTAAACAGCATTTAAGTGACTTGCTCAGAGTCACATAGCTTATAAATATCTGAGATTGGATTTGAATTTAAGTCTTCTTTTTTTTCTTTTTTTCTGGAGATAATCAGAGTTAAGTGACTTGTCCAAGGTCACACAACTAGTAAGATGTGAACTCAGGTCTTTCTTTTTTCTGCAGATAATCAGGGCTAAGTGACTCATCCAAGGTCACACAACTAGTAAGTATCTAAGTCTAGATTTGAACTCAGGTCTTCCTTACTCCAGGGCTGGTGCTCAACTCAGATCTTTTTGACTGTAAGTCTGGCACTCTATCCACTGCACCACCCAGATGTTCTTTTTTACATGTGTAAATAAGCTTATATGTGTTTTCTTTATTTATGTTGACACAGCTACATTCTGAGTCCTGGCAGGATGTTGGGGAAAGGGGTACAGCCTTGTGGTAGCTAGGTTCCCCAGCTTGTGGGACTGGGGAACTAGCTCATCTTTTAAAATAACTATGTGGGTTTCATATCTTCGAAATGAGTGTACCACACTCAAAGACCATGAGCTAGTATCTGTCACTTTCATTCCACAATGATTAATGAAACACCTGCTCAGCACAAGGCAAAGAGGCATTCGTTTCTGTGCACTTGCTCACAAAGGCACAGCTTTTACTTGCAGGATGTGATTGAAGGGCTTTTAAAGTCTCCAATCTTTTCTCCCATCGATTTTGAAAGTCTTTACTTTACTAGGGGATTGTATTGGAGCACTTCCTGGACTCAACCTCAACTCCTCGATGGAATTATACAAGCAAAAGGAGAGATCTTTTGGCATTCCAGGATTTACAACTGAAAAGAATCTTAGCTTAGAGAGTTATCCCTTCTTTTAGGTATGATAAGGAAATTAGGACCTAGAGGAAGATAATGACTTGTCTAAAAATTTTTTAAAAAAATATTTTGTAAGCATTTAAAATAATTTTACAAATTATATTTATAATATATATTATACTTAAATTATAAATTGTATTTATAACAGATGTTATGCTTATATTACAAATCATATTTGTTATATATGGTATACTTATATCATAAATTATATTTATGAAACAGTATGTTTATATTACAAATTATATTCATAATATGTCATATTTATATTACAAATTATGTTTATAACATGTGCTATATTAAAAATTATACTTGTCATATATAGTATGCTTATGAATTCATAATTCATATAATTATGAATAATTATATTCATAATATATTATGCTTATATTACAAATTATGTTTATAATATGTCATGTTTATATTACAAATTGTGTTTGTAAGATATAGTATCCTTATATCACAAGTTACATTTATGATATATTATGCTTATATTACAAATTATATTTATATATTATACTTATATTACAAATTATTCATAATATGTTATGCTTATATTATAAATTACATTTATAAGGTGTTATTCTTATATTACTAATTATATTTTACAACTTATGTAAGTGTTCATAAAATATTTATACAACATTTTTATATCATGGGGGTCAGAATAACTGGACCCAGTATTCTATCTAATACTAAGGGAGGAAGAAACAATTTTGAAAAGGCAACTTTGGTTAGTCATTGAAACCATGGTGTGCCTCCAGTTAAAGGACTAAAGAAAAAGACTCCTCCCAGAGTACAAGGGAAAAAGATGCCAAAGCACACTGCTTTTACAATGAAGGGGTGTGGTTCTGCTCTGATACTTGTCCACTTTCGGTGACCTTAAATAAGTCCCTTGATTTTTTCAAAACTTGGTTTTTTCAGTCTCTGAAATTAGGAAATTGTAGACTAGATGTCCTCTTTGGTGCCTAAATCTATAAAAATGTAACAAAATAAGGGTGATTGGACTTCACCACTCTTAGTGTATGTGTTGACTTGGACTTATGCTAAGTATTGTATAGGCAAATAGCTTCAATAGGGATAGGTAACAAAGAACACTGGTTACTATTTAACCTGAAAGCCCCAGTGTACAGAGCAGTAGTACAGAAAAGAAACTTTACAGAAATGACCTAAAGATTGTTCACCAGTTGATATATTCTGTTTGGCTCTGTTGGGCAGCACACCTGACTAGATCCAGCAATCTGTTCTTAGTGTAAATTTCCAAAGCAGTTCCTGATCTAGGTGGAGAGGATTTGGAAAGGGCAGCATTTGCCTCAGCAGTACAGGATTGACATAGGAGGAAGAGTGCTAAATTTGGATTCCTTAGGTTCAGGATTGGCCTTTTTTGTTTATTTGTTTGGTTTTGTTGACTCATTTGCTGTGTGACTTTTGGAAAATCACTTCAACAACCTGAGCCTTGGTAACAGTGTATATAATAGATATGTAAATATTTGCAATACCTACCTTTTACAGTCTAGATAAAGTCTATATATAGAGAGAGGCACAGTCTAGATAAAGATAAAACCAGTTCTTGATGGTTATTAAGTGAAGGAAAGCATATCTATAAATCACTTAGTAACCATCAAAGACTGGTTTCAGTCTTGGGAGCTGTCAATCACAACTTTTTTCCTCTGTGCCCCACAAAGGGCACAGTTTTTCATGGGAAATCTTAGACTCTAGCTCATAATGAAGTCTTCACACATGTGGGTAAAGAGACCACTAGTTTCTAAATCAGCACTCAAGATAACAATGCTCATTAAGAACAGGAAAGAGTTTATTTTTGTCTCACAAAAATGCAGAAAACACAAAGAACTCATAGACCATAATGAATTGATACGATTGTCCTTTTCTGTTGAGTCCCATCTTCCCTCCAGAGATCTCTACGTTCTCCTAGACTTATAGAGCCTTGCTTTAGAAAGAAAACAAAATTGGGGTGGCTAAAAAGACAATCCCAGACATTGCAGTGAATCCCACCCACCCTCCAAGAACCCATCGAAGTTTCTAGCCTTGTGGTAGTGGCACTCCCCTCAGAAAAGAAATGTACTTGGGTTTGCCAGAGAGGCAACTTCCTTTTCCTACATTGTCCAAATAACTCATGATGGTAATAGAAAAAAAATACGATTTTTTTTTTTGCTCCTCTGTACTATGGTTTGGTCCCCTGTTGCTACTCCAGCTCCAAGGCCATATGGAATATTTGTTTCTTTCTAAGGGGCTGCTATTTCTCAGAAACTCTTTTTCTGCCTGAGGGGTTCAATTCCAGAACTTCTTACCTCAAGGTTTAGAATTTCCACCACTTGGCCACCAATTTGCCCTTTTTTGGAGCTATTTGGGCAGGACCATATGCCTCTAAGACATTCTTTTATTGCTTCTCCATGCTTTTCTATAACTGGGTCCTATCACTTGGAGTCCGGGAATTATTGCTACACATTGTGGTGGTACCTATTGACATTTCTGAGGTTTCAGGAGTTAGGAGTGGGGATGGAGTGCAAGTACCTGGGTGAGAGGCAGATGACTGTGTTGATATAGAGGGGTCTCTGTCCTCGGGTCTTTACTCTACTAAATCTCAATTAAAAAAAAAAGAAAAAAGAAAAACAGTTGATGATACAATGAAGATTCCATTCTATAGGCTCAACCTAAAGAGGAAACCAATGAAATTATTCAAATCATTCAATGAATAAAATTATTTAAATCAGTCAATGAGAAATCCTCAGTAAAATTTTAAGGAAATCAGTGTGCATATTAGGGACAATGGTTATGAAATACTCCATGTGACATCAGACATTTTTGATGTGCTTGTTTTATTGAATTTCATTTCTTCCTTCCTTCCTTCCTTCCTTCCTTCCTCCCTCCCTCCCTCCCTCCCTTCCTTCCTTCCTCCCTCCCTCTTTCCTTCCTTCCCTCCCTCCTTCTTGTTGTTGTTGTTGTTCTTCTTCCCCCTCTTCTTCTTCCCCCTCTCTCTTTCTCTTTCCCTCTCTTTCTCTCTTTCTTTCTCCCTCTCTCTCTGATAGGAGTAGGTTACACAAAACTAAAATACATCTGTAAAAACTGTACTTAAAAATTAAAAAGATATATTAAAGAGAATATTTCAGTACACACCTCCCAGTCCTCTTAATGAGGTTGTCAGTGAGCATACCTTGCCAGTTACAAGGAGGTATAATAAAGGTCCCAAAGGATCACCTCACTATCAAAGGAACTTCCCTGATCTTTAGATCCTGACATAAACCTGAGGATTCAGATGGAGACAGATGGAAGAATGAAGTTGCTGCTTCGGGCAGGTCTGGCCTCCTTCATCAAATAACTCTCCTGGATACCACTGCCATCCCTTGTTTAATCACTTGGTGGGGCAACTAGGTAGGGCAGTATTAGACAGAATACTGGCCTGGAGTCAGAAAGACTATATCTATCTATCTATCTATCTATATGTAAAGAGACCACTAGTTTCTAAATCCGCACTCAAGATAACAATGCTCATTAAGAACAGGAAAACATATATATAAATATATATACATATGTATATATATGGTCTTTCTGACTCCAGTATGTGTGTGTGTGTGTGTGTGTGTGTGTGTATTTGTGTGTGTGTGTTTGTGTACTTTTTCTCTTTGTGATCTGATCTACTCATAGAAGAGTCCAGCAGCTGGAAGACATCACCAAAGAAATCTAGTCTAACCTATTTGACTAAGATTTTCTCCTCAAAGTGGTCATCTAATCTTTGCTTGAAGACTTTAATGAAGTAGAATTGATTACTTCCTGAGATCAGCTTTCCTTGAGATGTCTGTTCTTGTTAAGTAGCCAGTGGTTCTTAGTGTTGGATTGACATATTGACTGACTACTATCAGATTCCTATGGTAGAAGAAGATAAGGAGAACATTGTTTTTAATTGACCCAGCTGGACTATTCCCAATTTGAGTGAATGTGCCAAGGCATCTCACTGGCACAGCCCAAAGACTGATGGGCAAAGTAAAGACATGAATAAAAAGCATTGTGTACTTTGATGACATTACCTAAAGACTCTGGAAAGACATGGAAAGAAACTAATGAAAGCATTGAATCAGAAAAAAGACTAAAAGTTTCAATTGACAAATCAAAGTTTTCTAGAACTTCTATCAAATATGTGAGTTACATACTATTTGAACAAAGAGTGAGCATCAACTCAGAGAAGACAGAAGGACTCTATTCTTGTCCACATCTATAGAGTCAGTGAGACTTAAGGCTTTTCTGAGATTTATTCTTATTATCACAAATTAGTTAAGTGATAATTCATAAGCAGAAGAGCAAGAAATGTAAAATTGTCCTAAAACCGATAGAGTTATTGAGAGATCAAAAAAATAATGCCCTTTCATAATTGTTCTACCACCTTACATACGTATCATAAAAGGCTTATTCAGATTCAGACATTCAGAAAGCCTGGAGAGCCTGGGGTCTGTCCCTTCACAAAGATAATCACAGTTAGAAGCCAATTGCATTTTCCAACATTGTCCTGAGCAGTAGCCAAATTACCCAAGCTGGAACTTGGAAGACATCTTCCTGAATTCAAAATCAGCCTCAGTCTCTTAATAGTTGTGTGATCCTAGACAAGTCACCTAACGCTATTTGCCTGCATCTGTAAAATGAGCCGGAGAAGGAAACGGCAAGCCATTCCAGTATCTCTGCCAAGAAAACCTTTAATAGGGTCACAAAGAGACAAGACTGAAACACTTGAATAACAACACTATAGAATGTAACAAGCTTTATAGAGAAATAGCTATAGGGATAAATATGTCAGCAGGCCCCAGAAGAGGTGAGCTTACTCAATTGGCAACCAAACTAACTTATTATCATATGGTAAATAACGTTAACAGAAGAGAAACTGAAAAAATAGTTACACATGCAGCCAAATAACAATGCTAATATTTAACAACGTGCCGTGTATTTTGAATATAATTGCATATATTCATTGATGCATGTATCCATTGCTTCCTATTTTGAGTATACTTCTTCTTTTTTTGTTGTTTCTCATGTTCGCTTGTGCTGTAGTTATGTTACCTGTTATAGTTATGAAGAACTTTGTTGTCCATTTGTTAATGTATGTCCTTCTGTGTATTTTGGTATTTCATAGACTTATTGATGTTATTTCTTTGCTGTTATGCATATTTGCTTGTGTTCTATGGATATGCATGCAATATGTTGTAACATGTGCATGTAATATGTCCTACATGTAATTTCTTTTTTCCCTATATGTGACTTAGATGTGTATTTACTGAAGTAACATGTAATGTGCCTTACAATATTCTGTCTTTTTCATGTAGCATTTTAGATTGCTGTGAATGCTATCAGACATGTGCAACTGTGCCAAGAAAATCTCAAAGGGTCACGAAGAGTCAGCTATGGCTAAACAACAACTAGATTAATCATTCTTATTCTATTAAGTGCTGGTGTGAATTTTGGTACTGCAAAATATAATTGTAGATGTCAAGTGATATATAATAGCTGATTTTTCAAAGTATTAAAAAATTCCTAATACTGCAGAATAATGTGGGGGAACATTGGAGACTGATGTTTGCTGGCAGACAAACATTATATAAGTATCTCCTTATTTGAGTCTCTATGGTTGTAACTGTTTCAGAGCTGATAGTCTCCCTCCTTCTCATCTTAAAGAAGAGGGAGAGTTTAAACTTTGTGAGAGGCAAGAAGCAAGTAATCACAATGAAGAAGGACCTGAAGAGCTCTGGGAGTGTCAAACTCACAAGCTTCCTTCCTTCCTTAGGCAATGAGATGTATAAGAGATGGTAGGAAGAAGCAAGAGATTTTGAAATGTATACTAAGTAGCCAAGAGTGAGTGTAAACCAGACAGAATTATTATACCTGTGGTTTTGCAGAATAGAATCTGATGAATTCTATACCTCTATTTTCTACCACTTCCCTTCACCCTCATGTTCTCCTTGGAAACAAAGATGAGTCTTCTTCACTAATCTATTTTTAAAATCTATTTGCTTTCTGCATTGCCACTTGCTGGTCATTATTATGATACTGATATGTATGTCCTTAGGGGGACAAATGAACAGAAAGGTAGCTAGAGAGAGACAGAGACAGATAAAGAGAGAGACACACACACAGAAACAGAGAAACAGAGACATAGAGACAGATATAGAGAGAGATCTTCAAGAATACTGGGAACACACAGCTAAATTAAAAATATTTTGTTGATCCCTCTATTTTTCTCCACCTTCATTTTTTATTTCCTTCACAGGCTAATTGTACACTATTTCAAAGTCTGATTCTTTTTGTACAGCAAAATAATGGTTTGGACATGTATACTAATGTTGTATTTAATTTATACTTAAATATATTTAACATATATTGGTCAACCTGTCATCTGGGAGAGGGGGTAGGGGGAAGGAGGGGAAAAATTGGAATAAAAGGTTTGGCAATTGTCAAGGCTGTAAAATTACCCATGCAAAATAAAAAGCTATAATAAAAAAATACAATTTAGGAAGTACAGAAGCAAAAAAAAATTTTTGTTGATTCATATTTTATAACTGCCTACATGCATAGAAAAATACTGAGCAACTGATACTGAGTGAAATGAGCAGAACCAAGAGATCATTATATACTTCAACAACAACACTGAGGATGTATTCTGATGGAAGTGGATATCTTCGACAAAGAGAAGATCTAATTCAATTCCAATTGATAAATAATGGACATAATCAGCTACACCTAGAGAAGGAACACTGGGAAATGAGTGTAAACTGTTTACATTTTTGTTTTTCTTCCCAGGTTATTTTTACCTTCTGAATCCAATTTTTCTTGTGCAAGAAGAGAACTGTACGGTTCTGCACACATATATTGTATCTAGGATATACTATAACATATTTACCATGTATAAGACTGCCTGCCATCTAGGGGAGGGCGGTGGAGGAAGGGAAAGGAAAAGTTGGAACAGAAGTGAGTGCAAGGGACAATGTTGTAAAAAATTACCCATGCATATGTTCTGTTAATAAAAAGCTATAATTAAAAGAGAGAGAGAGGATTTGAATCCAAGACTTTCCAACTATAAATCCAGCACTTTCTCTCATCCATGTTTTCTCTGGTGGTGGAAAAGGGGGAGCATAACAAAAGTCAAGGCAAATATATAAACAAACACACACTAAGAGTGACAAGCATCCTGGATTTGGAATCAGGAAATCTGGATTCAAATCCACTTTGTAACTGTTATGATATTAGGCAAGTCACCTTCCCTCTATGATATTGTTTCTTTTTCTGGAAAATGGAAGTGTTTTTTAATCTCTAAAAAAAAAATACTGAGCAAATCTGGATCAAAAGAAACCCAGACTCACCTGAGCCTTATAGCAGCCCCTGTATAGGAAATGATAGTTGCTAAGGACAGTTCCTTGGAGTACCTTTGATCTCTTTGTTTTTCCAGAGTACTTAAAGATCCCCCAACCCCAAAGATAAACAGTACTTATCCTTATGTTACAGAATCATAACTAGCAATTTTGGCACTTGGGCAAACATATTGAACCATATACTCAAAATAACTTTGAAATTCACCATCTAAAAGTTATGCAAATTCAGGTAAGCAGAAAGGGAAAATAGTTACTTTAGTGATTAAGAGATTAGTGTTATTAACAATTTGCCTCACCTAGAAGCTTCCTATTTTAGCTAAGTATTCTTGCTAATTAGACACTAAATTTAAATGTTTCTGTGCTGTGAATAGGAATGCATATGCCGCCAAATCTTATGAACTCCCTAAACTTTGGTGCCTTGGTGCAAAGTCCCATTTGCTCTAATCATTGCTTTGTTTATAGATAAATATACTGAAATTTAGGAGGCAGACTTCCTGAGAGTGACATAGCAGGGGAGTGGCAGATTCATAAATACAAACTAGGGCTTGTGGTATTATAAAATGGAAAGAGTGCCAGACTTAAAAATCAAATGGTCAGAATTTCATTCCTAATTCTGAAGTTTACTAACCATATAACTTTGGGCAAGTCACAGATTTTCTGAGGAAATCGCTTGTTTCCTTGTTCACCAAAGTTAACACCTGCTGAAATGTCAGACATCTATTTTCATAATAAGGAAGGCGTTGGTCCTTCAAAGCCCACTGGAGTAGCAATGGCCTATTTCAATCCATACAATGAAAGTAATCTTGGGAATTTTTTTCTTTTTCTTCTTCTGGGGCTCTGCTTAGTGTTTGTTTGCCAATGGTCTACTTTTAAGTGTGAGAGAATGTTAGACCAATAAAGAGGCAGCCTTTGAACGTAAGTCCTGATGTTGGGGGAACCCTTTTGCAATGAAATCTGTGGCACTGAGCACTGGACTAAAGATCTGGATTTGGGTCTTGGCTCCTCCACTTCTTAGCTATGTGTGATCACAGGCAAGTCAGATCACCACTCTGCTCTCTCATCTGTAAAATGAGGTCCATTTCAACAAGCATTTATTAAGTAAGTGCCAATTATGAGTCAGACACTAAGCTTTACAGACCTCCTGGGTTCTGACTGCCCAGCTAGTCTATTATCTTGTAATAGTTATATAAAGACAAAAACAAAAATGTGGCAGCCCTCAAGAAGCTTTATCTTCCTTTAGGAAGCTATTAAGGAGCTTTCCTATAACTCCACAAGGAATTGTGAAGAAAGGATGTCAAGTCATTGTAAGAAAACTCTTTTATCCATTTCTTATCATGGAGTTTTATACTCTGATAAATGTGTGTGTATGTGTGTGAGCACATATATGTGTATGACAAGGGCATGCTTACTACATTCCAGACACTGTTCTAAGCACTAAATAATAATAGTTAATATTTATATAGTGTTTACTATGCACCAGGCACTGTCCTAATCACTTTACAAATAGCTCATTTGATTCTCACAACAACTCTAGGAGTTAAGTTATTATCCCAATTTTATAGTTGAGGAAACAGGCAGACAGAAATTTATTGAGTTATCCAGGTCCATATAGTTAGTTTAGTGTCTGAGACCACGTCAGAAATCAAATCTTCATGATTCCTAGTCCAGCACTCTATCCATTGTATCATATATAGTTGCTTTGTATAGTTAACTACAGACAAGTTATTTATCCAACAGATAAAAAAGTAACTGAAGTAGTAACGGGGATGGAAGCGTGGGGGCACTAACATTTGGGGAAATCAGGAAGGTCTCATAGAGGATGTGGCCCTTGAGCAAAGAGTTAAAGGAAGTTGGGTGTTCTGAGAGGCAGAGGTGACATGGGAAAGGGCAGGGGATATTCCAGGGCAAAGATATGGGAGTGGAGAGAGGGGGAATGGAATGCCAGTGTGGAAAATAACAAGTCGACTGCTTTGATTGGAATGCAGAACAGATATGGGCAAGCCACATGAAATCAGACTAGAAAGACAGGTTGGAGCCAGTTTGTAAATGACAAACACAGAATGTTTGTATTTCTTCTGAGACAATAGGGACCCATTGAAGTTAATAGAACAAGGGGCAATAACATATATGGTCACACCTATGCTTTAAGAATATCAGATTGGTAGCTGTGTGAAGGATGAATTGGGAAGGGAAGAGAACTGAGTCAGAGAGTTTAGAATGCTATTAAAATTGTCCAGGCAAATGGTGATGAGAGTTTCATCATCATCATCATCATCATGACCATTACTTCTACCATTACCACTACCACCACCATCATTTTATTATCATCATCAGCAACAGCAGCATCAATCCATTTACCTCAGAGGGTTAGTATAGTTAGATTAAATGAGATGATGACTATGGAAGTATCTATAAATGTCAGCTAGCGATAGCTTGACTTCTGTATTTAATATAATGGAAAAACATACTGGATTTGAGTCAAAAAGCTAGGATTCAAATTCTGTCTATGTATTTAACATTTGTGTGATCTCAACCGAGTTGCTTTATGTTGGGGGCAGCTAGATGGCTCAGTTAATAGAGCACCAGTCCAGAGGAGCTTAGTTCAAATCTGGCCTCAGTCACTTAGCCCTTGTGTACCCCCAGGCAAGTCACTAACCCCAATTGCCTCTTTTTTAAAAAATTACTTTGTGACCTTGGGTCTCAGATTTCTTATATGTAAAGTGAAAGAGGTAAACTTGATTTCCTCTAAGGTCTCTTCTGACCAGAGAGTACTAGGGACAACTCATAACAGCTTGTGAGAGCCAATGCTTAAATTTTCAGTGTGAGCATTTATACCTTGGAAATAACCAAATGCTACAAATCTAATTTAATTTGTTGTTTTGTTAACTGACTGGACTTAAGAAAATGATGGGAAAAAATCATTAATAACACTGATTAAACTTTAAAATATGTCAAGCTTTTCTTTTCCCTGCCAGAGTGTTGTTTGTTAAACATTTACCAACATATCCATCCCTGTTTCCAGCTCTAAATACTGAATTATATCCAACTCTATGGTTCACCTTTTTCAGGTCACAAGATTACCTCATCTGATTTGACTATAGTAACATTACAGTGTTAAGTCAACTGTAGGCAACAGGGCCTGGTTTAGAAATTTGATACCCTACCTTTGAATTTGAACTTTTGCAAAGTGGAATTTTCCTAAAGAAATTCCTTGTTTTTCAAAATGCCAGGCAGTGGTTTTGTAGGATACTAAGTCCTGCCCTCCTGGATGAGAGCCAGGACTTGTAGGGGTTGGGGGAAGGGTTGGTTTTTCAGGTAAGCCATTAATAACTCTGATGAAAACCTGCAGTGTGTAATGCTCTCTATTAGACTCAGTGGATTGGGAGCCAGGAATGGGGGTTGGAGGGGTGGTAGAGAAGGAAATCAAGTGTGCAGTAGATAGATCTCTGTTTTTGGTGTTTGTCAAGAATTACTTCAGATACTCAGACCCCCCTTCAAAGTGTCCACCCCTCCATATTTTAGTTTATGTTCTTCAGGAGCTACTGACCAAAAAAAAAATCATCCATGATGGCCAGTTCTGATTGTGACTTTCCCTGCATCTGGCTGGGCTGGTCCTTGAAAGACAGACTATTATGGGCACTAGACTTGAAGTCTTTCCTGCTTGACAAGATCCAACAGCATGTGTTTTTCTAGCAGAACCTTTAAGAAACTGGGGCAGATTTAGCATCATCATAAGTTATATAGGATGCCCTGGAGACTATATAAGATATGCATGTTCACATAGATTATCTAAAGATATACATATGGCACTAAGAGGCATGGATCAATATGACCTGAAGTCTGTACAGCCTTTAAAGAGAAGAGAAGAGCATGGGCCAGTGCAAGAACACTATGGGTTTACACATAAAACATAAATAGCTTGTCCTTATTAAATCCCTTGAAGTTAATCTTTGATATTTACCTTGTATTTTCCTCACATCACATTTGTTCATAACTACTTGAGTTCAGATCTTTTTGCAACAAAATAATGAAACCCTGGCTATTCATTGAATATTCATTTTTCCCTTGAATATTATGCTTCACTTTGTTCATATCATATTTTTTTTACCACAACCTTAGTTCTAGTGCTCTTTGATATATAGTGTTCCAAAATCTGTATCCTTTTAAGTAGGTCTTGTGTGATTCTAATATTTGAATTGTTTTTTTCTTGTAATATTTTCTTCTTGATCTGTAGTTTCTAAAATTTAACTATGATGTTCCTGTAGGTTTTCCTCATAGAATCTTTTTCAGATGGTGATAAGTGGGTTTTTTTTCCCTTCTTGTTCCAACACTTCTGGACAATTTTCTTTAGTTATTTCTTGTATTAGTATATCAGGATTCTTTGCATTTGGTCATAGCTTTCAAGCAGTCCAATAACTCTTACATTTTCTCTTCTTGATCTATTCTCCAGATCTGTTGTTTTTTAATGTGATGTTTCTCATTCTCTTCTATTTTTTCATTATTTGTATTTTATTGTTTCTTATAACTTTGCTAGCCTCCCCTTAAAAACTCGTCTAGTTTTTAAGAAATCATTTTCTTAAGATTCTGGAACTCCTTTTCTAGTTGGTTGACTACATAATCTTGTTTTTCTTGAAATTTTTTTTATTTTTAAAAAATTTCTTGGTATTTCCTCAATTTGTCTCATTTGATTTTTAAAGTCTTTTTTGAGTTCTTTTGTGAATTGTTTTGGGGCAGTAATCATTTGACATTACTCTTGGGGCAGAAGAGGCTTTTTAAAAATTTCAATATCAATTTCTAAAAATGAATGCTACTCTTCCCTATTCCCATAGTAACTTTCTATGATGCAGTTCTTTCTCCTTTGCTCATTTTGTAGCAGATTGTTGGTGTAATAACTACTAGGCCTGTGGTATAAGTAATCATTCCTTTGGCTTAGGTGCTTCTTCAGTTCTTCCCTTTGATATGGAACCTAAAAACCAAAAACTACTCCTTCCTGTAAGTGCCCTAATCCTGCAGCATTCCTGCCCCACAGCTTCTGCACTCACTAAGTATGTGCTGGTTCCTTCTGACCCAGAGCCATGTCTCAGCATGGCAGGACAACTGGTCCTGGCTTCTTTACCAGCAGAGGTTCCCTCAATTTTCCCTAACTCAGGGGTCCAACTCCCCACACTGCCTGGAAGATGGAAATTCCTTTCGAGGGAGCTGAGGCTACCTCTCTACCCACCTAACTTCTGGGCTGCTGGTTGATGTTGCAACAGAACTAGCCTGGAGATATTTACACTTCATACAAACCAAACCTCCATCTTCCAATATTATTTGTTTGTCCCAGGAGGCACTTATTTGTTTTTAATAACTTAATTTGCCTTATGTTGCAATTTTATCTTATTTGTGGGGGAGATCTGGAGAGCTTGGAATTTTCCAGTCTACTCCATCGTCTTCCTAGAATCCTTTTGACTTTTATCTTTATTATGACTCTATGAAATATAGAGTGTGGACAGATTGTTATCTTCTAGCTTGTAGCAGTAACTAGACATAATGACTGTTTGGACCACTGAAGGTGGTGGAGGCCCCTCGAAGGAAATGAATCAATCAAATTATCAGATTGGTGACTTTTGCTTCTGTGACTGTTACTTGCTTCCAACCCTGTGGAAAATAAGAGTTCAAATGGGTGATTTATTAGAAGCAACACTGGATTAGGTATCAAGAGTCTTGGTTTCAAAGTTTGTGCACTGTCCTGATATAGCTGTTTGATCCAAGGCAAATCAGTCTGTGAGGGATGTAGAAGACCCTTACCCAAAATGACTACTCAGAGATCACTCAGTACAAGGCAGAAAAGTTGTTTATTGAAAACCTCCGGAGGATGAGCCATCCCATCACGAGATAAGAAAGAGAAAGCTCAAGATAGGAGGGCTAAAGAAGTAGTAAAGATACATAGCTTTTATACAAGAAATTACATCACAAGTAAGAGAGCATTGAGAAGGGGAGGGGGAGGCATCTAATTGGTTGTTGCTATTTGGGGAGATTGGAATGGAAGGTTTCTGTTTCCCTGAAATCTCCTGATTTCAAGGAAACAGAAAGTCAGGCCTTCAGGCTTAATCAAGCAGATAGTGGTCCAGCTAATAGACTAAATATCGATAAATGTCAAATACCAATAAATGTCATCAGCTCAGGTTAAGTAAATATGTTTCTAGCTGGCCAAGGCTCAAGTAGATATGAGCCTGTACATATTATACAGGTCATAGGGGAAACACAGAAATAATAAAATACAGAAAAAGAATTCATACATTCCTGTAAGTTCTTCACCTTATCTATTCCCCACAACTCCCCCCTTCTAATATGTAAATGATTTTTATCATATTTCTATGAAGAACTTACACACTGTTCAAAATCAGTTAACATATCTATACATTGTTTATCAAGTTCACAATCAAGATCATCCCTCTCTAATACATTCTAGTCTTTTCTCTGAAGAATCATCATTTTAATATCATCTCCTGTATGCAATATTTTGCATTAGGACATTGGTCCCTAACCATTGAACTATTCTGGTTACTAATGCAATTATACAGAGTGGACATAGTGGCAACAGGATAATACCACTGATTGCAGTAAGTTCATACCATAAAAATTGCTTCCACCAACTATCTTAGAAACAGTTATCACAGAACAGATTGGCATTTGGCAAACATAAAAATACAAAGATAAATAAACAAAGATGACAATCTAGGGAAACTGAGGCACAACATTACACACTCTCCTTCTGAATATTTGAATTATTGAATTACCTCCTCTAGATACCTGGGAGGTCTCAGCACCATAATTTTGACCAATCCAATGTGAGGCAAATAAGTCAAAATGAAACTAGAAAATGCAAGAACTTATGGCAAGGGCAAGTCTCTTCCTGACAACCTCAGGGTTATCAGCAGTACAAAGGCCCTCTTCTCAGCCAGAGAATCCAGTTGGAGATGGACAGTTCACTGTGTTAGGTGGTCTTTAGTCATTTGTGCACTTAACTCAACTTCTGCTTATATAGGGAGTAGCAGGGCTCAAGACAATCATGTTGCCCATTCAGAGGGGCACCTCACTCCAGGGGAGAAGGGTGAGGCTTGGAATAGCTCCACCTATCCCCACCCAGAGGGACAGACAGGGCTGCTACTAGAATACAGATTTCTGAGCAGAGCTATCAGAACATGCACAGTTAGACCACGAAGGCAGGCAAACCCCAAACTTTAGAGGCTTGATCTCAAAACTTCAATGTTATTAAAAATGCTGAGATACCAATTAAGAAACTGGGGTTACAGGGCTGAAGACTGCCAGTCCCAAGACAGGTGTCTATATCTTGGAGATTTCCTAAAAACAGGCAATCAGAGAATAGTCTGCCAGAGCAATTCCAACAGAATAAGGGGTTTCAAAGCTAATGCATAGTAAAAACAAAAAGGACTGCTTAAGGACTTCCAATTCAATCTGAACTGGTGATATAGGGAGTGGGGCAGAAGTATCTAAGGCAAAGTGAATAGAAAACTAAGGGTTCCCACTCTTTTAGGTATTTTAAGAAAAATCCACCAGTTTCTCTAATTCCCTATCTCTTCCTCTTCTTTTTTTTCCTCATGGAAAGGAATCATCAAAAAAAAAAAAAAAAAAAAAACAAAAAGAAAAAAAAACATCCACAAAAAAAAACCAAAAAAAAAAAAAAATTCCTAAAAAAAACAGACTAGCACAGGAGGAGTTTCCTAAAAAAAAAAAAAAAAAAAGCAAAGCAAATCAAATCCCTCAAACAAGTACATATTCTGAAGTGAACATACATAGATATTATAAACATATTATTATAACTTCCTTAACAGCAACAGTTACCAATTTTAACAATTTCCATCCCAAATCTTAAACACACAGTAATATTTGCATTTTTTCTAACTCTAGTAATAGAGTTGTAATTTTAACAATAATTCATCACTTTCCCACTTCCCCCATATCAGTCCAAATTACATCAGGAGCACTGGCGATGGTCTCTATCTTAGCTGCTTTGGGCTAAGAAATGGGCGAAGGCTCTCAATCCATGCAGGGGTGTGGGTGTGGTGTCAATCTAAGCTTCAGATGGGCCAACCCATGTCTCAGAAGAGATTCAATAATCTGTAATTTGACCAAAATCTAGAACAACAAAAAACCAAATCTAACAACGTTAGAACAGTCTAGAGCTGCAACAACATGTGGGGAGGCCAGTATAGATTGGCCAGCAGTTCCTATATGAAGGAATAAGTTTGCTTCACAGGACAAGCAGACGTCTATAGTCCCAATAAATAGCCATTAGGTTTCACAGATCATTGTTAATTGTCCCAATTATCATTTAGAAACATTTTAAAAACAAAACACAAATATCCAGTAACAGACTGATGACCAGGTTAAATACTTATTTGCCTAAGTATTTAGGACATAATGATTACATATATAACCAAATTGGAAACAGCAAGGTATGACATATTTGAATTGCATTAACAATTGTTATTAACTATTGTTCTGATCATAGAAATCAGTCAGGAGGAAAAAATGCAAGAACATAAACTATAACATAATATAAGCAGTTAAAACTCAATCTTCAGCACATCAGAGTGCGAAGCTTTAAAATTCCCAAATAACATTAATTATAAGCCCAAAGAATTTTATCTCCAAAGTTTCAGATAAATCCCAAACAATTATTTACCATGACCTATATCAGTAACAGTAAGAAATTTATCCCAGAAAATTCACACAATTCTTATATACCCAAGTAGATGTTGCATCTTGAATAAATTGAATATTATATCAATCATTTTGCTTTTAAAATACCCAGTACACAGAAAAATCCCAAAATACATATGGTTCATAACAAAAACATTTTCAAAAGGAACCAAGGCAAAAACTATTATCCTTGGAATCCCATTTCAGATAATTGGCATCAATACAGTTAATTAAAACTTTATATTTTCACATAAAAAGAATCTGAAAAATTCTTGAAAACATCAATTAAACTTTTTGAAATAACTTTCAAACTAGATCACATTTCTGATCATATTCTTTAATATTCGTAACCATTATTTATCTAAAAAAACAAATATTCAATCAATTAATATCTTGCAAGAGCAGCTTGCCCCTTTAAATAATTGTTTGTTTTCTTCAGCCCAAAGGAACCAAGCGGCTGCCGCTTTCCACTGCCACTCTGCTGCTCTCCCCCCACAAAAACAGGTCCCATCTCACAGCTGTCTCTCTGTGACTACCCTTTCCAACCAGTTCCTTCTTTTTCCCACTGATTTCTTCTTGAAATCATTTGTTTCTACTAATCAATCCTTCTTAAATCACCTTCATTCTCCTGTCCCATCTCTCTGTGTCTCTCTTCCCAAAGCCTACTTGCTCAAACTTTCTCTGAAATACTTCTGATTAAATGCTCTATTTAAACTATTAATTGCTTTTGTAAACCAATCTCTCTTACCTTGTCTTTAAATCACCTTAAAAAAAAAAAACTTTAAACTTCAAGATTCACAATTAATTTTGAACCAAATTTCATAAAACTCATAATATAGTTTACAAATTACCCAATACTTTTAAAAAGCAACATACCATTTAAGTAGGGAGATAAAAACACGACTCCCTCCCCCCCCCCCAAGGTAAGCTACTGGCATTTTGTTTAATAACCTATATTTCAATTTGAAGTCCAACTAAATAATAATTTAAAAAAAAGTTTTTCTCTTCAGTTGTAAAGGCCACAATATTCAAAAAATTCTTAAGATTTTTCTCTCTTACTAACTCTAACATGTGCAAGACAACAGTAAAATTATTTCCCCCAATTTTAATTTTATTTCAATTTCAAAATTATAGTACCTCTTTAAAATATAGTAAATTCCCAAAACTCTTAATCAAATATTGCAGACAAACAATTACCCAGTTTAGTCTTCTTAAACTTTCTGTTCTCTAATTCCATGAAGGAAAACTTACTAATAATGATTTTTCTTTCTTCTCCTGGAAAAATTTTCTTTTTTTTAGAAGTATGCTTAGTTTTCCCACAGGTCCAACAGATCAGAACACTCCCGTATTCAACTATTTATCTTTCTTACTCTATTTTTATTCCTCCCTTCCAATATCTGCAGTTTCTTATTTCCAATCTTAAATTTTCCAATCTTAACACACACACCAATTTAAAGTTATTTTAAAATTAACCAGTACTTTAGTTTGTGAAATTTCCTAAAATCTACCTAGATACTTCATTCCCACATCTTTTCTTTAGTAACCAGGAAAGAGTTAAGCACCAATCCTTGCTTTACCTTGAGAATTCTTTTCTCTGGCTGAGTCTTGATAACACTTTCCTTGTTTACAGGAGTGATAGCCACTATTCTCCTATTTTCTCAAAACTTTCCAAACTTTCAATCTATGCTTTTATTTTTTTCCCCTTCTTTCCCCCATCTTTCAAAGACACTGCCAGAGACAGAGGATGAGAAAGAGAAAAAATGATTTGCTTTTCTTGAGAAGCCCAAAACTAGTTCCCAAATTCTAAGACCAATACATTTGGAGCCACTCTGGAAGAATTATTACTCTGAATGACTTCCAACTCCCAACAATTCAGTCTGATATTTTTCTAAGCCTGTAACACAGAGGCTGAATTCTTCTCTCTTATGAGCTTTCTAACTTTTAACACAGAACAAAGGCAATGCAAAGCAGACATACACACAGACATTCACAAAACTCCATTTTCACCTTTTACATACAGATTTAAGTCTGATATACCCAAATAGTCCTGGGATATACATCCTCCCAGTTTTCTTCCCTTTTATATGTGGGAAGTTCATTCCAGTCTTAAATTCCCTAGCTAACGTCCCTGATACAAATTTTTGGACTGCTTCTATACCACCCTGGACCCGGTCCAGGTGTTGGCAGAGGCCCTATGTTACCCTCACACCCGGGCAGACTACATTACCCTCATGCCCCCACAGCCACCTGAGAGCTTCCTTAGGAAAAGTCTTTTATCTTTGGGGTCAACAGCACTCCACACCAAAAATAAATTTAAGAGGGCTAATCCCTCAGGATCTTCCTCGACCCAACCAATAAACCCCCAGACTTCCCAAGAATTTTATCTTGAGAACATATGTTTCTTTTCAGGCTGCAAATGCCAGCCATCAGAACTCTATTTCCTTCAATCTTCAATTCTGCGTTCCACTGAGTATCCCTGCTTCGGGTCATTGTCTAACAGGGAAGGGAGGCTGCCCACCCAGAGCCAGAGACCATGGAGAAAACTACTCCGTGGGCACCTGTCCCTGTTTGGGGTGCACATAGCCGTCTCCCCCAAAGACCCCATCCCGGATGAGCCCCCAACTGTGAGGGATGTAGAAGACCCTTACCCAAAATGACTACTCAGAGATCACTCAGTACAAGGCAGAAAAGTTGTTTATTGAAAACCTCCGGAGGATGAGCCATCCCATCACGAGATAAGAAAGAGAAAGCTCAAGGTAGGAGGGCTAAAGAAGTAGTAAAGATACATAGCTTTTATACAAGAAATTACATCACAAGTAAGAGAGCATTGAGAAGGGGAGGGGGAGGCATCTAATTGGTTGTTGCTATTTGGGGAGATTGGAATGGAAGGTTTCTGTTTCCCTGAAATCTCCTGATTTCAAGGAAACAGAAAGTCAGGCCTTCAGGCTTAATCAAGCAGATAGTGGTCCAGCTAATAGACTAAATATTAATAAATGTCAAATACCAATAAATGTCATCAGCTCAGGTTAAGTATATATGTTTCTAGCTGGCCAAGGCTCAAGTAGATATGAGCCTGCACATATTATACAGGTCATAGAAGAAACACAGAAATAATAAAATATAGAAAAAGAATTCATACATTCCTGTAAGTTCTTCACCTTATCTATTCCCCACAAGTCTATTCTCTAGGCTTCAGAATTTCCCTCTGTAAATAAGAGGGTTGGGCCAGTAAAGTCCTGGGATATTGTATTCAGATTTATCAGGCGATTTTGAAGATGAAGCAAGAGTTGATTTTACATAATATACAAAAATATAAAGTAGTCTTGTAGTCAGGATAGTTTTGGAGTAAGGGAAAGAAGCAAAAAAGTATTTATTAAGCATGTATTATGTGCCATGCACTGTGCCAAGTGCTTTTCAATTATCATATTATTTGATCCTCAGAACAATCCTGTGAAATAGGGATTATTATGATCCTAATTTTACAACTGAGAAACTGGAAGTAGACAAAGATAAAATGATTTGTCACACAATTAGCAATGATGGAGGCCAGATTTAAACTCAAGTTTTCTGACTCTAGGCCCAGTACTTTCTCTATTGCACCATCTGATTGCTGTTGGGTACATAAAATAAAGTCAACCTGTAGTTTAATCATTTAATCCATTTAATCTGAGGCAGTCTTTCCTACCTACCTGACCTGTGCTAGAATTTTCCAAGCTTATATTGGTCTGATCAGTCACACTTGGGGACACCACCTGGACTCCAACATATGATATGATTTTGGATTCTCTTTGACAACAAAGGACAACCAAAGCAGCTCTGAGCAGTTCTTTAAACTCTTCTATTTTTCTTCTTTCTAGCAATCAAATGAGATATTTGTCAAGTGTCTAGCACATTGCCTGGCATACATGTTTCTTCCCTTTCCTCCTTTCCTTCTCAATATGATAACATTGAAATTAATCTCTTAACTGTAGTTTTATTTTTTTTTTTACCTGTTTAAACATTGTAATAAGTGGTGGGGATTCAGTTTCATTTTCTATTGTTCATATTTATCTAAAGCCTGATGACCTCTAGTCTTGAAATCCGAGGTTTCCAGGAAAATGAAATCTGATTCACTACATGCCCTTTTCCTGTCTTACTAGTTCAGAATCTTAGAAACAAAGTTAATTTAATCATATATCTCATTTCTAAAATAGCTATTCTAAATCAGAACTCTATGAGGCATATGAGAGAGTTGATCTCCTAACTTGGAGCTGAAAAGGGGGGTTTTAAAGACCCAGGTGAGAGGTAGCCATTCTAGTTAATCACAGTAATACTTTCACATTTACAAAGCACTTTCTTCCCAAAAGGCAGATAGTAAGTATGGCTATTACTGAGCCAGAAAGTCTAAAAGTTCTTGTGGCAAAGCCAAGCCTTGATAGAAAGCCTTTATATACTAATTCTAGTCTCATCATGCTCAAACTTGTCCCTATGCAGAGAGTTTTGAAATCTTTATTTCCAGCTCTAAGGTCTTTCATGAGCTCTAGATCTCCATCCCCTATTTCTTGTTAGAAATCTCCATCAAGCTGTCTCATTGACAGTCTCAAATTTACCAAGTTCAAATCTAAAATCATCATTGCTCCAAAATCTCTCCTCTGAACTTGTCTAATTTCTATTAATGGTGCCACCATGCTCCTAGTCACCTCTCTGTCATTTTTGACATTTTCTTTCCTTTTGCTTCCAACCCGGCCCCCAATCCCTGAGTTCTATTATAGAACTAACAGACTTTGACCTATTTTATGGAAGATTCTTCTAATTTCAGTCATGCGTCTTCCATTCATAGTGCTGCTACCCTAGTTTAGAAACGCACTAACAATTATCTGGATTATTGTTAGTCTCCACATTGTACTTTCTTGCTTCTACTGTCTCTTTTCCAGTCCTTTTTCTGGACAACTGCCATTGTCACTTTTCTCACCTCCCTTCCAAATAAATTTTTTTTTGTCCAATTACATGCAGAGATAGTCTTCAATATTCATTTTTATAAGATTTTTGAGTTCTGAATTGTTCTCCCTTCTTCCCTCCCATCCTCCCTTACCCAAGATGATAAACAATCTGATATGGGTCATATGTATGCAATCATGTTAAATAGATTTCCACATTAGTCATGTTGTGAAAGAAAAATCAGAACAAAAGGAAAAAAATCACAAAGAAAAAACAACATGAAGTGAGAATAGTTATACATCAGTCTGCATTCAGATTCCATGGTTCTTTCTCTCCACGTGGAAAAAATTCATCATTTCCATCATGAATCCTTTGGAATTGTCTTGGATCATTATATTGCTGAGAAGAGCTAAGTCTGTCATAGTTGATCATCATACAATATTGCTGTTATCAAAGTTGTATTTGTAAGGCAAAGATCATATCACTTTCCTGTTCAAAAACTTTCAGTGGCCCCCAATCATTTAGGACTGAAGCACTTTTAATGTAATGATTTGTGTCCAAATCTTAATCAAAAATAGATTTTAAGCCCTTGACAGTCGTAACTGTTGGTAACATTTCATTTTTGTAATCTCCACATGTAACAAGATACATATACAGTTATTTCTTCCACATTTTAACTTTTCCCATTGTGGTATTGCTGTATCATAAATTGGCACAAGAAATTAAAATGGGAATGTTTTGGAAGTTTTGCAGAAGCCACAGATGACACAGAAAAGGTTTAGAAATATACAATTACAGCAAATATATATATAGTATTGTATAATAGCAACCTAAATTTTACAATAAGGTACTGTAAACACTTCATAAGGAAAATCAGACTTCTTCTCTGGCATAAAGGAAGGGCCAAAATTTTTTTCATGGATTTTCCAGATTGCGAGGGGGGGTGGGGGAAGGGTGCACCACACTCCTAATCCCCAAGATGTAGAAAGTATAGTTATAATTAATACTTGATAAATGTTTAATTGAACTCAGTTAAATTAGACTAAGCAACAGATGAGACCAGCCTTAAGGTGAGAGCATGGTCTATATGGTTCAAAATTGTGAAGGTGAAATTTTCTTTAATACTCTCTTACTTTCCCTCTCAATCCCTCATGTCATTCTCTCTTCAATTTCAGGTGTCTATTCCTTACCTGATTTTTGCTCATAGATATCATCTAACTCCAAATGGCTAGTGTACTGAGTCCAGAGGAAGACTTGAATTCAAATCTGGCTACTTTCCTTAGAGAATAAGTCACTTTCTGTCTGTCAACCTCACTTTACTTAACTGTAAAATGGGAATAATAAAATCTCACAAGGTTATTAGTGAGGATTAAATGAGATAATATCTATAAAACCCTTAGCACAGTATCAGACACATATTAGGTGTTTCATAAATACTTGTTTGCTTTCTTTAAGTTTGTTTCCCTTGTGATCTCCCCTTACCTCATTCTCTTCTCTTTACTCCCCTTTTCCCTCTGCTTGCTTATTTCCTTGCTGATTTCTGTGCAGAGTTCTGCATATATATATATATGTTTTTCAGAAAAGAATGAGGTTCATGAGATACCTATCCATTTCCCTAACCCCTGCCTCAATTTTTGTTTATACACTCTTTTTCTAGTCTATTTCCTATGTATGACTTAGCAAATTTCTCCCTCTTCCTCCTTTCTCTTCTAGTGCGTTCCCTTTCCCCTTCCTTTTTTTTAATTCTTTTAAATCAAACAAAACCACCCAGGGCCTGAATTTGTTTTTCTTTGCCTCTTCTCAAAGGCAATGGAGTTCTGAAAAGAAAATTGCCTCTTTTCTAGCTTAGGATGTCATCAGTAAATCATGAGTTAGCCCTTTCAAATTGCTCCAATATAATTAGTTTTTGTAGAAATATATTCAACTCTATTTTACAAAATATCCATAAAAACCATTTGATAATCAAAAATAAAGATATAGATGAATGGAACAATGTAGACAAGGAAGAATCAGAAAAATTAGAACTCAATAACCCAGTATTCATAAAGCTGATTACATAAATTACTTAGGAAAGAAATACCTATTTCACAAAAGCTGCTAGGAAAACTGGAGCTCAATCTGGCAGAAATTAGACCTACAGCAACATCTTAAGCCATGTTCTTCAAAAATTCAAAATATATATGTTGAAGCATCCCTTTAGGATCGCTTTAAGAAACTATTCCTTTCAGATTGATTTATTCCTTTCTCATTCCCAACCTTTCTGGGCTGATGCATTATCAATTCAGGACCTTTGATTCACAAATCCTGGTCAAAAGCACCCTTTTGAATTCCAATAGAAGATTCAGGCTTGTCCCAGCCCCCACCGGATCTGAGCCAACTTGAGCTCTAACAGCCCCCATGGGATCTGAGCCAACTTGGGACTCCACTCATGGGCCCCTTTAGCTAAATCTCTATAAAAAGAACCAAACTAAAATCCTCTCTTTGCAGAAGTTCCAAACATGCCAGCCCTATGCTTGGCATGCCAAAGACCTCTGCCCACTGGAATATTGTTTCCAGTGCTCTCTTCCCTTTACCCTCACCTATTTCCTTAACCAGACTTTAACCTCACTTCCAATCCCCATAATAAACCTCGTTTATCAATCTAGGTTTTCAGGTCTGTAAATTCCTTTACAGGGGACTACTTGTGCCACCAGAAGGGAGTTCCCCAAAACTCTCTACCCTTGCATCAAATCCAGAGGGGTTTGCAGGAGAGCTCCATTTGACTTCCTGAACCCTGAACCTGCCACTAGACCTCATTTAACTCCCTGACCACCAGTAACCCTAATTTCATTGGGGTACTCCAAATCTAAATCTCATCATATGTAATCTTAATATTAACAATCAAACCACAAACAGATTAGAAGAGAAACACATCGTATATTTTTCAAAGTTAGGGTTAGGGGATATATATTTTTTTATCAAATGAGAAATAGGCAATAACAAGAGATAAAATAGATAATTTTTATTACATAAAAGATAACCTTCTGCATAAACAAATCTAAAACTCCTAGAATAGGAAGGGAAGCAGTTGAATGGAGAAAAATCCTTGTTTAAAATTTCTCAGACAAAAGTTTGGTGTCTAAGATATTTGTAGAAAACAAACACACACATACATACATGAATAAAATCCATTGCCCAATAAATAAGATGGCAAAGGATATCTATAAACAGTTCTCAAAGGAAATATTGAAAACTATTGAATTATGAAAAAATATCCAAATTATTAATCAAAGAAAAATTCCTGAAAACCTGTAAAGCTGTCAAAAGATTAGAATGTTCAGATAGGCATATTGATACATTGTTGGTGGAGTTGTGAATTAGTATAACCATTTTGAAAAGCAATTTAAAATTAGGCAAATAAAGTGACTAAAATGTACACATCCTTTGATGTTAAGATTCTATTACTAGACATATACTCTCAAGGAAGATATTAAAAAGAATAAAGTCCACATATTCAACAAAATACTTACAGCAGCACTTTTCATTATAACGCATTGATAACAAAGAAGATACCCAGCAATTAAGGAATGGCTAAACAAAATGTGATACACAGATGAAATCAGTGGGAGGCTAGTAAATGTTTAATGACTGACTTGCCAAGAAAAAAAAGTATATACTACATACTTTTAAGATTAATCTGCATTATTAATATTTTCTTTATCACTCTCAAGTCTGAACCATCAATAAGACAATAAATCAAGCCTTGACTTGTAAAGTTTGCGAAATTCTGAGATGTAAAGAGTCACACTGAATATGTAACAAGTTCTCATGACTTTAACTAACTCCTCTATACTCCTTGCCATGATATGTTAATATTTTATAAGAAGCTATGATTATAATAAAATAGAAATTAACATGTTATTGAAAGCTTTTTATAACATAGTCTTCTCCCTCCTCTGCTTTAACTACTGGCCAGAGTAGCTTTCTTTAAGTCCCACCTAAAATCCTGTTTTCTACAGGAAACAATTACTAACACTTTTTAATTATAGTGCATTCTCCTCTTTCACTTATTTCTCATTTATCCTATATAATAACTTTTTTGGAGGGTATGTATTTGTTTGCATGTTTTCTCCCCCATTAAGTTGTAAGCTCTAGGTTAGGATTGTATTTTGAATTTTTTTGTATCTCCACAACTTAGCAAAGTGCCTGGAACGTAGTCAGCATTTAATAAATGTTTACTGAATTGAATTGAAAATATAGAGTAGTGTGGATATGTCTACATAAATTGATGCAGAGTGAAGTAAGCAAAAACATGAAAACAATATACACATTGACTACAAAAATGTAAATGGAAAGAACAGCCACAAAATAATCGAAAGTGAACATTGCAAATCTACAAAAAACAAACCCTGCCCCAAAGAAGTATATATAAACACAATCCAACTCATCTCCTTTGCAGAGGTGGGAGTTCCATAGTGGTAAAACATTGCATATATTTTTAGACTTTTTCAATAAATTGTTTTTGCTGATTTTCCCCCCTCCTTTTTCTGTAAAAATATTTTGTTACATAGAATGGCACTTTGGGAGGAGGGAGAAGAAGGGATATTTGAAAAAATTTTGGTGAAGTGAAAACAAAAGATAGCTATAGAATTTATTGTTTTTAAAAGAAATGAGTTTCATTTCAAGAGGGCAAGAGGAGGGAAAGGAAAGGGCAAGGGGAAGAAGGACTAAAAAGGAAGAAAGTTTCAGAGAGTTTTAGTTATAAGCAAAATAAACTCTTAATACTGGAGAATATATCCTGAAGATATATCATCAAGAAGCATTTAAAAGGAAAGAAAGAAAAAGTAAGAACAAGTGATTGGGATCTGGAGGAGGGGAGGAGAAGAAGGGGAGAGGAGCAGAATCAGATTGCTTGAAGTAAATTGTAGTTGTACTGAGCATACTTCTCACCACCTTCTTTGTAAAAAAGGAGTGAGAAGTAAAGAAAGGAATATGATTATAAGAATAAAATGAATGAAAATACACAAGTATTCATTATAATACTTGATATGAATGAAATGAACACAGAAGAGAATTACAAAATTGAGTAGAAAGGGAAATCCAATAATATATTGTTTATAAGAAACACTTGAAAAATAAATATTCAGACAGTTATAATAAGGGACTGGAACAAATTCTATTGTGCTATTATGTATCAGTTCAATTTTTTAAAAAACAGGTGCCAATCATAATTATAAATAAAACAAAAGCAAAAAGAGGTTTGATTAATTGAAATAGAGGGAAATTATTTTGTCCTGAAGGGTATGAGATAATGGATTAACATCAATATTGAATATATATGTATATGTATAGACAAAAGCATATATAGACACTGAATGAATCTAAAAATTTTAAGAAAAACAATATTTTACAGGGAGAAATAAGTAATAAGGTTAAAATGGTGAGGAGAGCCCTCAGTGAATCTTTTCCAGATCTGGACAAATCTAACAAAAAAAAATAAAAAACCCTAGTAGAAAACCATTAAAACCATAAAGATAATTTATAAAAGTTAGATATACTATGTCCCTGGAATTATTGAATGAGAATAGAAAAGTGTAAAAATTTTATAATTTGTGTATTACAACTTTAAAACATTGACCATGTAGTTGGGCATAAAATCTCACAAATGCAAAAAACCAGAAGTATTAAACACCTCCTTTAATTATCACAATGCAACACACACACACACACACACACACACACACACAAACACACAAACACACACATACACACCAACATTCAATTAATGGCCACTGGAAAAAATTAAAAATTAATTGGAGACTAAATTTAATTCTAAAGAATGGGTAGATCAAAAAACAAATTACAGAAATAATAGATAATTTTAGTAAAGATAATGACAAATTTATGGAATTCTGCCAGGACAGTCCTGGGAGAAAATTTCTATCTTTAAATATTTTCATCAGCAAAAGAAAAAAGAAGAGATTCATTAATTGGATATGTAACTAATCCTTACCCCCTCAAAACTAGAGAGTCAACACTTTTTAAAAAATATAACGCTAGGAAAAAAGGGAAAACAAACGAAAAGACCAACAAAACTAAATGCAAAAAACTTATTTGATTTAATAAATAAAACTAGCAATTATTAATAAAATAAAATTTAAACGTTAGCTCTTTTTATTTTTTTTATAAAAGAAAAAGAAAAACCAAATTACCAGTATGAAGAGTAAGAAAGAAGAATCCTCAGCAAATGAAAAAAAAAATAAATGAAAAAAAGTCCCTGATAATTTCAAATTTTATATATATTAGAAGCTAGATGACTTTCTTATAAGAACAGGTATAAAGTAAAGGTATCCATTATCATCACAACTATTTGATTTAGTGTTAAATATGGTGGTATAAAGATAATTAAAAAAAAAAAAGGATCAGAGGGAAATAGCAAAGGTGAAAAGGAAACAAAATGATGACATTTTGAAGGTGATATGATGGTTAACTTAAAGAACTTTCAAACAAATTAATTGAAAAAATAACTTCAGCAAAGTTTTAGGATACATGTCCAATAATATTACCAACATTTCTGTATATTTATAAAATCCAGTTGAAAATGACAAAAAGAGAAGTGCCATTAAAAATAAGTATAGAATGAACAAAAAACTTAGAAGTTACTTACCAAAACATATCTAGGAACTTTATGAATATAATTGCAAAGTACTCCTTATGAGTAGGTGAGTGAGGAGAGATAGACCTAAATAAGTGAAGAAATACTAATTGTACATGAATAAACTGACAAGTTAAATGATAATAATACCTTTTTAACTTATTTATTTAGTACCATATCAATCAAACTATCAAAAGATTATTTTATAGTTAGGGAAAATAATGACAGAATTTATCTGTACAAATAAAATATGACAAATCTCAAGGAAAACAATGAAAAAATATGGGAACTATGGGGGCTTAGAAGTACTAGATTTTAGACTAAAATACAAAGCAGTAAGTAACAAAACAACTTGGTACTGGTTCAAAAATAGAGGAGTCAATTAATGGAACAGATAAGGAACAAAACAAAAAAGCAATGAATATAATAGCTAAGTGTTCAGTAAAACCAAAGATGTTAGCTACTGGGGTAATCATTATGTAATTATATAAAGGCTTTTAGGAAAATTGGAAGAAATTAGTTTAGACAGATATCTCATACTATATACCAAGAAAGGTCCAAATGAACACATGACAGATATGAAAGGTCACATCATAAACAAATTAGAGGAGTAAAGAGGAAATTGATTAAATTTGGGATATTAATAATTTTGATTTCATAAAGTTAAAAAGTTTTGCTCAAATAAAATCAATATAACTAAAATTAGAAGGAAAAGTTAACTGGAGAAAATAATTTTTAGTAAGTTTCTTTGACAAAAATCCCATTTCCAAAATATTTAAGGAACTTATTCAAATGTAAAAGCCACTCCCACAGTTGATCGATAGTCAAAGGCTATAAACAAGCAGTTTTTGAAGGAAGAAATTCATAAATTCATATTATCAATAACTGTTGTGTCCAGACTAGCTTTTTGGAGGTTCTTGGTACCAGCCAGAGTCCTTGGTCTTAGAAGAGGAGTGAGGAGGCAGGACTCATGTGAATGGTCAAACATGGAGTCCATTTATTCCAAATTCTCTCAGCCTTATATATCCTAATATCCTTATTAGCAACCAAAGCAACCTACATACTGTGCATGCACCAGATAAACAACCTGCTATTGTATGTAGATGACTCTTTGCCACTTGGTATTACTCTGTTTCAACTACAATACAGGTTGTCACTGCCCCCTTACTTCTCAGGAAGGCTGAGAGCCCTTAGGGGACATAGGGAGCAGAACCAGACACTATCAGCAAGTTCTCTCTGGGTTCAAGGGTCTTATTCCTCACCCAGAGTTCCCCCACTATCTGTGGCCCTCTACAAATAACCATGTTAAAAAAAATTGCTCCAATGTGACTTCTAATTAGAAAAATGAAAATTAAAGCAACTCTGGGTATCTACCTAACACCCATCAGGTTATTATAAAAGATAAAACAAAAAAACAAAAAAACAAATCTTGAGAGTCAATGGGGAAACAGGAATATTAATACTATTTGTGGAGTTATGAATTGATCTGGAAAGCAATTTTTAATCAAGCCCACAGTCACTAAATTGTATATACACTGTAACCTAGAAATACTCTTACAGATCTATACTTCAAAGAGATTCTTTTTAGGAAAGCACTCATATGTACAAGAATATTAATGTGTGTGGTATGTGTATGCATGTGTGTGTGCTGGCAAAGAAGGTGTGAAAGAAATGAATATTTATGCTAATCACTTTTTTGTTTTTATTAATACTATTTCACTTGATACTTACAACAACCTTAGAAGGTAGATTCTATTTTTTCCCCCATTTTGCTGTTGAAACCAAAGCAAACATAGGTTAAGTGACTTGTTCAAAGTTAGACCACTAGTAAGTTTCTGAGGCCAGATTTGAACTGAGTTCTTTTTGACTTCAAGACCATTATTATATCCACTACACCATCAGCTACCACTTTTTGAGGTGGCAAAGAACTGGAGGCTAAGGAAATGCCTGTCAAATGGACCACTTGCTATATAAATTATGGCATATGAATGGAAAGGAATAATATTGTGTTATTGTAAATAGATAAAAGCGATAGTTTCAGAAATGGCTAGGAAGAATCATAACAACTAATACAAGGGTAAGTAAAGAGTAGGACCAGAAGAACAATTTATATAGCAATTCAATATGCTATTTTCAAAGTTATGCTTTCTGTATCCTGAATTTCTTTTTATTTTTGCCTGTACATTAAAAAAAAAGTTGGTTGGTTTAGACAAATAATTGACTTTTTCTAATTTTTCAATTGCTTGATTTTGTTCTAATATTTCTTGCTGCCTTTCTGATTCATTGGATTATGTTTACTCCACTCTGTTATTTCAGTGTCAACTAACTAGGTAAGATCATCTACTCTTAACTCTGAGCTACTTATTCCATTTGCAAGTGTTCTCATTTTATTTTTTTTTAGTCTCTTGTTTCAATAATTCTGTCATTTCTTTCAACGATTCTTAAGGCGGCTGTCATCAATCTATTCTTCTTCTTCTTTTTTTTTAATGAAGTTCTATTTGTGATTATTTAAGTAATTTCCTTACTGTGTAATTTAATTTGGGATTCTTTTAACACTGTTTTTCATTATAATGGTATTTCTGCCCCCTGTTCATTTATGTCTATGACTTCAGTTCTCAGTTTCAAACATTGTACTAGGATTAGGTACTGTCTCTCCTACACTATTGGATATAGACCTAGGCATTGTTTCCTGCTACAATGCTGGAATGGGAAGAAAATGTAATGAGTCTAGAACCTGCCTTTACTACAGAGTGAACGCTGCAATTTTCTTCCAGAACCCTTGCCTGAGATCAGAAGCTGGACACAACACTAATATCAAGTCATACCCATTGTTACAGTCCTATAGCTTCTGTTTATCATCTGAAAATATTCCCAGACTCCTGGACTAACTGCCCTCATGTCTGGACAGTCTTTGTCTAGTTTCTGATGGCCATGTGGGAGGTTAGTGGGGGGAATCTATTTCTTAGTCATTGCTGGAAAAATTCTTGACAGAGGCTTTTTTTAAAGGCTGATCCTTCACCTAGAAGAAGGTCATCTATCTGAGAGCCAATGTCCTTCCTTCAGAAGGAGCTGAGGAATAATCAATATGGTGTTTGCTGCCTGACCACACTAGGAGAAGTGCCAGGAGCAGAATAGAGATCTGCATACAACATTTGTAGATCTAACCAAGGACTTTGATACTGCCAGTCACAAGGGCTTATGGAAAATTATTTCAAAATTAGGTTGTCCAGAAAAATTCATCAGTATTACACAACAATTTGATGCTTGCTCAGGGTTCTGGATAATGAACAATTCTCTTACCATTTGTGAATGGAGTGAAACAAGGCTGTGTGCTTGCTCCCATGCTCTTTAGCAGGGTGTTTCCATCCATGTTGTCAAATATCTTCAATGATGATGAACACGGCATTGAGGTCTGCTATATTACTGATGATAAATTTTTCAATTTGAAAAAGTGGCAAGCCAAACTAAAGTGGAGGGAGTTTTGGGGCATGGTTTTTTGTTTGCAGATGATTAAGTATTCAATGCAACCTCTGAAGTTCAGATGCAACAAAATATAGATAGATTCTCTCCTGTTTTTGCCATATTTGGCTAATAATCAAGACCAAGAAAACACAGGTATTCCATCAGGCAGCACCACACCATCCATCTGAGGAACCATGGATTACATAAATGGAGAAATTTTCAACACCATGGATAAATTCATTTTTACCTTGGCAGTACACTTTCCAGGGATGTACACATTGAAAATGAGATTGACACATACACACTGCCAGAGATAGTTTAGTAACTGGGAGATTTCAAACAAAAATGTGGGAGAGAAGAGGAATTAAACTGACTACCAAACTGAAGGTCTACAGAGCATGTTGTGCTGACCTTATTGTTGCATGCCTGTGGAATCTGGATGGTATACCAGTGCCATGTTAAGTAACTGAAATTTTTCCATTTGATTTGTCTTAGGAAGATTCTGAAGATCACTTGACAGGAGAGGATAGCAGATACTAAGGTTTTGTTTTGTTTTGTTTTGTTTTGTTTTGTTTAACTAAACTGCTAAGCATTTAAACTCTACTGTAACTCCACCATGTTGGATAATTGTTCAAATGCCAAATATATGCTTGACAAAAAGACTATTTTATGGAGACAGGGCAAGCACTTTCATGGTGGTCAAAAAAAAGAGATAAAAGGATACTCTCAAACTCTCTCTTAACGAACTTTAGAACTGATTGTATGACATGGCACAGGACCACCCTACACAGCATGCCCTCATCAGAGAAAGTGTTGTGCTAAATGAGCAAAACAGAATTGAAGTAGCTCAAAAGAAACGCAAGATATGCAAATTTAAAAAATCCATCCCCAATGTGCATAGGGACTATTTGTGCCTGCTCTGTAGTAGAGTATTCTGAGCTTGTATTAGTCTAATTATTCAGGGTCAGATTCACTGTAACTTGATTCTTACAAAATAATGACATTTTGGTTTTCTTCAAGGATGAAGTTTAACAACCAATCAACCACCAGGAGTTTGGGATGGGGGTGAAGGATGGCACTGAGCTTCTCCAATTGTTCTCTGAGTCAAAAAAAAAAAAAATCTGATTGATGACTTATGGTATCTATTAAAAGAGAAGGCAAATTCTGACTAGTGGTTTATTGGCTGCAGCTCACAATATGCATCATCAGTGTGAAGTGGGAAAGGTAAGATCTTTCTTCTATCCCAGTATGATGCCATTTACACCCACATGGCTGTTAGTGCTTCAGGAATTAGCCAGGCAAATTGACCCCAAAAGTTTGCTTTCACCTCTCTTTTGTTTGTCCTTTATTGACTTTAGGGAGATAAGGAACCTACAGTGGATGTGTCCTTGACTGCTAGTGGGATTTTTTAAGTTCTGAAAGGTATGAATGTCCTCTAAAGAATATAGTACAATATCTGCAATGTCCCTGGAGGGGAAACATCTGCAAAGGAGAGTTTGACCACCACCAGGAGAGAAGATAATCCTTTCCTGTTTTGCTGGCAAAAAAGTTCTAGGAGTTAATGGACAGTGTTCATCAAAGATAAAATATGAAGTGGGTAATTAGTAGTATTGTAAAACTTATTAGTCTGCCAGAATGTAAAAGTGGCTTTATTTTTATTTTTTATTTTTAATATGGTATTTTTATTTTCCCCCATTACATGTTAAATAATTTTTAAACATTTTTTTTAAGTTTGAGCTCTATTTCTCCCTTCCTACTCCCTCCCTGATGGTAAACAATCTAATACAGATTATACATGTGCAATCATGTAAACCATTTCCATATTAGTGATTTTGTACAAGAAAACTTGATTTAAAAAAAAAAAAGAATGAAAAAAAAGTGAAAAACAACATGCTTCAATTTGTATTCAGATAGGATCAGTTCTTCCCCTGGAGGTGGATAGCATGATTCATCATCATTTTGGATTGTCTTAGATCATTGTATTGCTGAGAATAATTAAGTCATTCATAATTCTTCATTGTACAATATTGCTGTTGTAATTGTAATATTGTAATATATTGTTGTTACTGTATGTAATATATAATATTCTGGTACTGCTCATATCACTTTGCCTTTTCATGTAAGTCTAAGTTTTTCTGAAATCATTCTGCCTTTCAATTCTTATAGCACAATAATATTCCAACAATCATATACCAGTTTGTTCAGTCATTCCCCAACTGATAAGCACCCCTTGATTTCCAAGTCTTAGCCACCACAAAAAGAGCTGCTGTACATATATTTGTACACTTGGGATATTGACTTAGCAGTGTTACAACAGGGCTTCTTGGCACTCCATTGAACCAGAGTTCAGGTTCGCAGCAGAGCATGGCATTGATGCTTTAAAGAACAAGAGATGATCTTTGGGAGGAGCTTTCATAAAGCCAGTCCGGTGGTAGCTCCCTTCTCCTAAGTCTTTGAGTGCTGTGACTGAAGGTAGTGATGGAGTAAGCAGCCATCTCACCCCTGTTTTATTGTCTTTTTGAGATTATTTTCCTCATCACATTCATCAGAATAAAGTGCTTTGTATCTGTGTATGGAAAATCTATATCAAACTGCAAACCCAATATCAAGCAAGGGAAATAGCAGAAGGCTAGAGAAGAAAGAAGTAGGTCCCAGTGTTAGCTAAAGTATCCCCAAAACCCATTATAGTTTAGAAAAATATCTATTACCAAGCTGTCATGAAACAATGAATATTATTTACACAGATACGATAGTGAGAAGGCAACAGATGGTGAATGTGACTTTCCATGCTAATGACCCCCTGCACCAGACTGTGATTTTCAGGGGTATCCTAGCCCCCTCCCTTTGTTTCCCAGAATTCCCAGGGTGGTTCCAAAGTTTTCAGGAATTTCAGAATGATAGGCAGTGTCCTACCAGTGACTTCTGGACCAATTCAATCGTCAGTGGAGAGGAATGCTGAAGAAGACTGTCACCTTCCCAGAGTGATAATCTCTCCCAGTCTGCCTCCTTTCCTCAATCCCTTGACCTCTCCCCACTTCTTAAGAACTTGTTGGACAAGAGGAGCAAACAATAGTAGCTGTTTTTCTCCCCATTCTTACTTCCCTACTCTGGACTCACCTCACTCTGGCAGAGGTCTTGCCCATAATAATTCTTTCTAGAAAAGAGATAAGGTTGCCAAGGCTGTGCCCCAATAATACTGGCTGAAGGGTGAGAGCTATTCCCTAGGTTAGGGTTTAACATATAACAGTCATGGTTTTCTTTGATCCCTTAATTGCTCAGTTGAAAACATTTTCTTAGGGTCTTAGACAATAGAGGAGGGAGTCTAAACCCAGAACTGGTGAAGGGTAGTATGGAATAGCTTGAGAATTGGAAGAGAAGCAGAATATTGATTCAGAACCTGGGAACAAGTCCAGAATATCAAGGAGCTAATTTCCCCAGAATGCTGATATGCTTAGTTTTGCTCAGGAGAGCTGAATATTAAACTTTTAGTGTGAGCATTTACCTTGAGGCTACAAATCAGGACTTGATTAATTGTTTTATTGTCTACACTTAAGAAAATGATAGAAAAAAATATTAATAATGAAGATTAAATCTATTTCCTACATTTTTTTCCAGCCATCCAGTTGTTAAACATTTACCAGCATACCATTGACTAGAACTGAGATTAAGTTATCTCCAGGACACTGGAAACAATATTTGGCTTGAATTTGGATTTGTTTCAACTCTGTCACAAATGAGTAGGACATTAAGTATAGTTGACACTTTAAGGTTTACAAAACCATTTATTGATAGGATCTTATTTGAATCTCAGAACAATACCGAGAGCTGGTACCACAGGGATTACTATTCTTATTCGCCATTTTTTATGAGGAAACTGAGTCTCAGCAATGATGAATGACTTCTTAATCTAGAAAGTGTCAGACATAGAAATGGGTAAATCACATGTCTGAACCTCAATTCCTTCTTCTGTGAAATAAAAAGATTGGGGTAATTCTAATTTTTGGATTCACCAGCTTTCATCCAAGGGCCTATAAAATTAGACAGTTGATCAGTAAGGTTCCTGTTTCCTGTATATAATGGTGTCAAGCAACCAATTGAACAGTCCTGTTCAAGTTTATAAATGTTTCAGAGAGCCTAGGTTTCCTATCTCTCAGGGGAATTGCTGACCTCATCTGATACTTTGGGATTATAACTGCTCAAGGATGACAGACTCCCCAAAGGATACCCCCAGGTACCCACCAACTTCAACTGTGTGGAGGGGTTGCTCTGAGGGTATTTTTTGACTAGGAAGGAAATTCTCCTCAAATAAATTCTCAGGGAGGAGGAACCTTGCTTCTCTTAACAATTAAGAGCTGTGAGAATGAAAAGGGCTGCTGGGGGCTATGTTAAGTGCCCTAGCACTGGAATTCTCTAAATGGGGGCTATGACAGCTTGATGAGAAGTAGTTCCCTAACACATTCAGGTAGGGGGTTGAACTAAATGCCTCAAGGTCCCTTCCATTTTAGAGATTTTTTAAATCTCCAACCCATATCTCAGCTTCTTACTTAACTACTCTTTATGTGTGGGGGGAGGGGAAAGGTGGAAGGTGGTACAAAGGGTAGAGGAGAGAGGAATACAAGAGGGTTGATGCTTCTGTCATTTACCTCTGTGTCTTCCTGCTTTATTGTTGCTCAACCAATAGATTCACTTCCTATCACTCTTATATGTTTCTAAATAAAATATAACAGTTACAAAAGTTTCTAAATATATAGTTCTTTATGGTTACAAAATATTTTATGTACATTATTTTATGCATTCCGTAGGACAAATGTGTGAGGTAGATAGCATCTCCATTCTACAGATGAGGAAACTGAGGCTTGGAGACATCGAGTGACTTGCCCAGGATCACACACCGAGTTAGTGACAGAGCCAGGATTTCAGTTCAAGCTTCTGACGCTTAGTCTTTGTTATCCAGGGTATGAAAGAGGAGGAGCCAGGGTGGGTAACGTCAAAAGAAATCACCCTCAGTCTCTTTATCCAGCATGCACTGGGGAGGGCGATCCGAGCAAAAGTCCGAGGTTAGCTGATCTTGGTGCTCCCCAGGACGGCGGAGCCCTGGGAGAAATGCTGAGCCTCCGCTGCAGTGGGTTTGTTCTGCAGGTAGAACAGCTCGATCCCCCGGCGGCACACGGGGCACCTGGCCGTGTCTCTGAAGATCCTATTGGCACAGCAATAGCAGAGGATGGTGTGGCCACAAGGAAGGAGCCGCGTGTTCTTGCGATGGCACAGACAGACAGAACACTCGTCTTCGTCTCCAGCTGGGAGGCAGAAACAGAGCTCTGCAAGGACAAGAAAGCTTGCTGAAGGAAGGCAGCCTGGGGGGACCGGAGCCTCTTCCCTCAGAGAGCTGCGGGTCCTGCCTGGGAGGAACCTCTGAGAGGCTGCTGCTCAATCTCCTCTCCTACACATTGGCTTCTATTACTCTTCCCTGGTTACCGGGCTACCGCGCTCCTGCTACGGAGTCCCAGGGGACTGGGAAGCAAAAGGGAGGCTAGAGAGAAGGGCCGAATCATTGCTTTGTGCCAGCCAGTCAACGAGCATTCATCAGGGGCTTACCATGTGCCAGCCACTGTGCTAAGCTCTGGGGGTACAAAAAAAGGCAAAACCAGTCCCTGCCTGCAAGAAGCGTCAGTCCTAATGGGAGCCACTATAAACAAACACCATACATACAAGCTGTCTATATCCATCCAGCAGATCATTACCCTTAGGGATAGCTTTATCCTCAACTCCTGAGAGATCAGCAACCCGCAATCTGAAGATCCATGATCCTTCAGAGCAAGCCCATAATCTGTGGACAAACCTTAGTTCCTCTGTCTATCTATCCATCATCTATCTTCCTGTCTGTGTGTCTATCTTCCTGTGTCTATAGAGAGACAGAGGCAGAGAAAGAGAAACAAAGAGAGATAGAGAGACAGACAAAGGGACAGAGAAGGAGAGAGACAGAGACAGAGACAGAGAAAGAGGAGAGAGACAGAGAGAGAGAGAGAGAGAGAGAGAGAGAGAGAGAAAGAGAGAGAGAGAGAGAGAGAGAGAGAGAGAGAGAGAGAAATGATGAAAAATAATCTCAGAATAAAGTTGCCAATATTCAAGGGGCCTGGGAAAGCTTTCTTAAGCTGCAACTTGAAGGAAATTGGAGAAAATGAAAGGAGACAAAGAAGGAGAGACTTCCAGGCTTGGGCTACAACTAGTAGATTGGGTGATTACTAGTGGAGTCCTCTTGTTCTGCCTCAGTTTCCCTAAATTGTTCTGCCTCAATCCCCCTGGTTGCAACCCCCCTCCTTCCTGTTCATTAGGGCTGAGATAATTAGGGCTGTGGAGATCTGACATTTCAAAAGATAAAACTCCAGATGTCCTATCTCAGATGGCTAATTGGCTTCCTCTCTCTCTAAGTTCCAGAACTTCTGTCTCTAGTGACTAGCCCCTTCACTCCCAGTTTATCAGAATTTATGGCCCTATCCCCAGCCTGTCAGAACCAAATTGATAGTCCCTGCCTGGAAATTCCCACCATCTACCAATGCTTGGTGTCCACCCCTTACCTTTGTCTCCCCTGATCTTAGAGCCATATATAAAAATCATTGGAATCTCACATTGGCTGCTGGATTCTTTGAGATGAAAGTCCAGTTCAGCCCTGGAGGCAGAGTGGATTCTGCTCTGACTCCAGACTCTCTCTCCCTCTCAGAAACCCAAATAAAATATTAAAACTCTCTAGTTTCTATCTTGCCTCAGTTTCTCTGGCATTACATTCTGATAATCTGCCTAGCATCTCTTGCTCTTTCCACAGAATCATCTCATTTTCTCTCCCTGTCATACAAATTTCTGATGTCCTTCACTCCTGTTCTTTGTTTTTTCTTTGGTAAAATGTTGATACCTGTTTTCCCCCACCAAGCTCTCGGCTGTTGACAGCTGGTCCAGGTGTTTTAGATCGCACTACTGATTGTATTGAAAAGCCTGGGATTAGGAAAATCCTTGAAATTTCCTAATGGTGGTCCAGTATCATTATCTCAGCAATCCCAGATATACAATATTGATGAATAAACTAGCCCTACACAGTGTCTATCTGATGGGGTCCTTGGTCCTTGGTCTTTGGTAGGGTGGACCTTAAGAAGGGATTTTAATAGGAGAAGGCTTGAATTACTGTCAACAATATGGAAAACCAAAGCATGATAAATGTGAAAATATGTTTAGAAGAATTGCATGTTTAACCTATATTGGATTACTTGCTGTCTAGGGAAGAGAGAGAGGGAGAAAAATTTGGAACACAAGGTTTTGCAAGAATGACTATTGAAAACTATCTTTGCATATATTTTGAAAAACAAAAATCTGTTACAAAAACAAAAACAAAAAACCAATATGGAAGCCAAGCTACTCCTTCAGGCAAGCAAGCAGGAGCACTGACAGGATTATTTTGTTCTTAAATGGCCCTTTTATTATTTTTAAGTGGGCTTTTATTATAGTTGATGCTTGTTCAACTCTTTATATTGACAAAAATTATCATGACCCCATAGTTGCTATATTCAATCAGAAGGTCAAATCATGACAACTGAAGTTATTTTTCTCCTACAAAAGAACTTGCTGAGATCCCACCTCTTCTCTAACTCCCTTTAGGGTTAGCTTGCTTACTAAGCATAATAGTGATGCTGCAATGGGAATTGGGTCCCCTGATTTTTTTTTTTTTTTTTTGGGGGGGGGTGGACCTGGGTTACAAAAACCCTGAATCTCAATCCCTCCCAACCTTTGGGAGCATCCCCACCTTCCTACTTGATTCCCAGGGGAAACTCCCACCATAATCCCCAACCATAATACATTTGGAGATCTTGGTCTGCGGCATAATTACTACCTATTATTGATTAGTCCCTCAATTCATCTAGAGATCACTCCCTAGCCCCGGGCCATAGAAACCTAAATATAAACAAGCCTGTGTACCCAAACCTTTGCTAATTCCTGTCAGGAACTGGCCCACTGAGTGGCTTCTCAGTGTAATAAACCCATTTCTTTGCCAAAAAACCTCCCCTGCAGATCTTGACATTGCTGTTAAGGTACATTTCTCACACCTCAACAATAATAGCTAGCTCCTTTTTGAGAATTTAGCATGCCAGTCTAATCCCCCTCCCCCCCACACTAACTCTTTTTAAGAACTAGCCCATTTGCTAAATGTCACATGACTACTTCTTTAGAAACTTAACCTGCCTTAATATCACCTTCCCCCTTGCTAATGTAAAGCTCTGCTAGGGAACTTAACCCACTTTTTTCCCCTTGTTAAATTGATAAACTTTTTTTGGAATTTAGTCTGCTAGTCAATGAGTAATAATAAAATCTTTGCCTCTTGATTTGGAGATGGTCCAAGCCTTGTGACATTGTGACAATTTTGTGACATTGGTCCCAAACCCCAATATATTTGGAGGTTAAACTACAGTATCCAAATATTTGGTGGCCCATATGGGGAGAGACCCCCAATATATTTAGGGTTCAGTGCTTCTGTACCCTCCTACCCCATTACATCCTGGGTAGTAGTGGGTACATGCTGATCTTTGTGATAAGGATATTTTTATAAGAACAAGGGGTAAGTGACCTTCTCAAAATCATACCAGGAGCCATCTGGGGATAGACCCGCCCCCCCCCTCCCCAGAGTTTCAACTCCTAAGCCTTTAGCCCATCACCCCTTACTCATGGATGCAAATCCTCCCTCTGTCCCTGCTCTCCCCCATTTTTGTTTATGGCCTGTTCCCATCTACTCCATCCACAAAATGGGAGTGAGAAATCCCCTTAATTGTGGAGAAATATTTACCATAAGGTTGCTTTCTGAACACCAGTGTCAGAAGTCTGGGACTGAAAGGTTTCTTAACAGGAGCTAAGGAAAAAAAAAAAAAAAAAAAAAAAAAGACAAGGTTAGGAGGTGACAGCTAAAGACAAATAAAAGAATCATCCAGTTTTGCAATCTCTTCCCACCTTCTGCCCTGGGGTGGGTGGGTAGGAAGATAATGAGTCTCATCCAATCCTTTTATAAGAGATCAGATATTTGGCTCATGGCCCCAAGCCACAGAAGCTTCAATACATAGGAAACAGCATAAATCTCCAGATTTCATGTTGTCCTAGTTTGCCCCTTCCTTAATCCCTACATTCAATATTTTTTTAAAAATTATTTTAAATTATATTTATCCCCTCTACCCCAATTACATGTTAAAACAATTTTTAACATTTTAAAAAAATTGAGTTCTACATTCCCCACCTCCTGCTTTCTTGAAATGAAAGTAATCTGATATAGGTTATACCATATATCTGATATATACTATATATCTGATATAGGTACATAGATAAACATGCCTTGCATTCAATCTTAAGAATTCTTCCTCTCACTTAGAAAGGTCTCAGAGACAAAGAGAAATCCTCCCACCCAATAGATCATTGAACTAGAAAAGGAACCAGAAGGGATGTTATTAGAGCTCAGTCTTCTCTGGGCTTTCCTCAGAACCTTCACAGAGCCTTATTTCCGCTAGCTGGGGACAGTGAAAGGACAGAATTGTAACAATAATCACTACCATTTACTAGTACCTTAAGATTTGCACTGTGCTTTAAAGATGCTATATTATTTGATATAGCATCTCCTGGTCTGGAATGCTTTCCCTTCCCCGCTACCTGATTTCCTTTCAGTCCCACCTAAAATCCCAACTCCTATGGAAAACTTTCCCCAACCCCTCTTAATTCCAATGCCCTCTCCTGTTAATTATTTCCTATTTATCCTGTGCAGTTTGCTAATGTCTGAGGCAGGATTTGAACTCGGTATTTTTAAGTCCAGCATCTATCTTCTGTGCCATTTGTCACTGTCCTGGGTTAGTAAACTAATGGGGATTTGCACCCAATCCAACAAGAACTCACTCCCTTCCCTTTGCACTCCATTCTCGCCACTATTCAAGAATGATCCACTCACTGAGCAGCTCAATGGCTTTTGTGGTTCCATAGACATCCATTACAGCCCAAAGAGGAGAGTTTGCAGTCACTCCATCGAATAACAGAAACTTTTTGACTTCATTGGTCCTCAAGAAGACTTTTCCTGAGTTGTTCACCCAAAAGTGGATGACATCTCCAATCTTAATGAGTTGATCAGGCAGGACAGCTGCCCAGGTGAGAGACTGGGCTATTAGATCAGGGCAGATGAAAGGGGGCAGCATACAAGGGTTGATATTGGAGGGGTTCAGGCAGCTGAACCCCACTCGGAGTCCGCCATTCCATCTATCCTCTTTTTTCAGGATCCTGAGGGTTACTATTTCATAAGGCTGGACTGGACGATTGGTAAAGACAATGCCACCGTGAAAGGTAGAGATCCTTTCTGCCCTGGAGTAGCAGTCATTCAATAGGATATGGTTGCCCTTGGCCTTGGAATGGAAACAGAGGGGCTTGTGGGATCTCTTCTGCCCAGGGTATTCTGAAAAAAAATTCACACAACCAATGTAAGAACCAAAAAATAAGAAACAAGCCTTTACTCCCACAAAGAGTCAGTTTCCCCCAAATTTTTAAAGGGCCCAAGATAGTTTTTATCATCTTCCAAATGTAAAAATCAAATCTTTATAGAAGGATGACTGTCCAGACTCTACTTTCACCGAGGACTTTCTATCTCTAAGCTCCAGGGTTTTGTAAGATCTCATCCTCACCTGGCATGTTACTCAATAAATTTCTGGTAAATGAATGAGTGGGAGTAGTGGAATAGGGAATGAGATATGTTTTGGAGTATCAGAACCATTTCCTGTAAAGACAGTGCAGTTGAAAGATCCAAGGGCTGAGAGTTGGAAAGCCTATCTTCTTATCCTTGCTGAGCTACCAACTAAGTAGCTGAGTGACCTTGGCCCAGTTCCACCTCCCTGGGCTTGGGTGTTCCCTCTGCACAATGAGGCATTTAGACTAGATGATTTCTAAATCAGAGGCGTAACTAGTAATTTTGGTGCTGGGGAAACCACTTCTAGGGCCAGTAATAATCCAATACAAAATGTGTCTTCTTTATAATTCAAGAGGTGAGAATAATATAAGCAATTAAGACATATTCAATTAGTTTCTCTTAGGATTTAGGAGATGGAATCTCAGAGTTAGAAGGGACTTTGGAGCTCATCTAGCCCAAGCTATAAGTTTTGGGGAGAGATCTAGGAATGTTACTTCTTTTTTTGCTTGCAGGGGGATGACAGGAGTGAGGGTCAGTTAGGCTTATTTTTCCAGGAAAGGAGGAAGGAAACATGGGAATGATGATGGATTTGTTCTTGGGATAAAGGGAGAGAAAAAAGCTGACTGGTTGCTATCTCCATAGCTGCCTAGAAGTCAAAATTTTGCAAAATTGAATTATCAAAATTCAACTCCAAAAAATCTCTTAGCTTTAGAACTTGCCATCTGGGGAAATCTAGATAGATAAAAGGATTACCTGGTTTACTGACTTTTTTTTTCCCCCATGGGAATCATAATAATAATTTTTTGAATTTTCTTTTTGAATTTATTTTTAATAAAGTCTTTTTATTTTCAAAATACATGCAAAGATAACTTTCAACACTCACCCTTGCAAAACCTTGTGTTCCAATTTTTTTTCTCTTTCCCTTCCCTTCATCCCCTCCCCTAGATGTCAAGTAATCTAATATATGCTAAACATGTGCAATTCTTCTATACATATTTCCACATTATGCTGCAAAGAAAAATTAGATTAAAAAAATGAGAAAGAAAAAAAAGTGAACAAACAACAACAAAAGGTTAAAATACTATATTGGAATCCACATTCAATCCCCATAGTCTTCTTTCTGGAGGCAGATGGCTCATTCCATCACAGGTCTATTGGAACTGACCTGAATCACCTCATTGTTGAAAGAGCCACGAAAATCAGAGTTTATCCTCACATAATTTTATTGTTGCTGTTCTGCTGACTCTTAAAGGCCTCAATAATGTTTCACATCTCCCCCCCCCCCCCCCCCCCCCCCCCCCCCCCCCCCAACGCCCCACCAATTTTTCCCCCCCCCCCCCCCCCCCCCCCGAATCTATCTCCTTACTACCCACCATCTTATGTTTCTTTCCCCTCCCATCAGCCCCATCTTGAAGATTTCTAGTTCTGCAACCACAATCAAATCTATACTACAATTGTTACTACTGGATAGAGTCAATTAATTAACTTTTTTGTAGCTCTAGTATACTAGTATAGTATATCACTCCTGTGATTTATCAAATCAAAACACTCCTTTCTGGATATCATTCCCTGTATGTGCTTTTTGGAAGGTAAACTCCTAGAAGGCAAGACTTTTTTTTTGATTTTCTATTTCTATTTGCCTATACTAAACATATTGCTCAGAATATAGAGGGGCTTAATTAACATTTTTTCCCATTTATTTATTTATATCTCCTCTTTTCCACTCCTTGGGTAGCATCCAAATTCCTGTTCCCCTCATTTCCTTCTCCTGGACATATATGAAATTTTTGTGCTCTCTAATACTGTGCTGCCCTAACATCTATCTCTATCAGCTCCAGCATTCGATGTTTCTATAATTCTCTTTGCAAAATGAATGTTCAGGCCCAAACAATTCTAAATGATCTTGCTCCCCACTTCCTAACATTTTCCCTCAATTTCTGAAAATGCACTTGAGTGCATATCAATAATGACACCCTCCAGGACAGCAGGGAAGAAAGTCCTCACACAGATCAGATCCTACAGGACCTGTACCAAATCATTTCTAATCAACTGCTCTTTTTCAACTCCAGGACTCCAAACAGGGGTGATGGAGAGTGTAGTATAGGGAAGTGGGATGCAGATGGGTAAGGGTACTCCATCCAGGGATCTGCCCAGTCTGCCAGAATCTGAGGCATGGATATGCTTCGGGCTTGGGTTGAGGCTACAAAAGATTATAGAACCATGTGTGAGAAGCCAGAAAGTCTTATCTTGTGGTGTCCTTTCTAAGTAGTACCTCAAAGGAAGCCCTTTTGGCTTTATTGTTAGCTAGTGCTTTATTTAAGGTCTGCATCTGTTAAAGTCCAGAGCCAAGGTCTCTTCCCCTTCCCCAACTCTACCACAAGAAAACTATTTCCCAGGCAGTTATCTGTCAAGACCATCTGTAGTCAGAGTGCCTCAAGAACAGAGATGGATACCGTCAAAGGAAAGGGATTAAGGGGAAAGAGGAAATTTATTTTAACATTTGCCATCGAAACTGAAAGCTCTGTCTTTACTATGGAATTGAGTGAGTAAACTTGGACAGGACTTTGCCTCCCACGTGATCATGGACTGATGGCCCTATGCCCACATATATGGCTGCAATTCTTCCCTTCTTTCAGCCAAGAAAACTGACTTCTGCAGGACTCACCTACACCCTGAGGGTGCAAAATTATTCCCATCCATTCTCTCACTCTCCCCTTTTCATTCCCTCTAAATCTTGAGTCCTACTTTTAGAAGTAATATAGTACAATGAAAATATATTGGTGGAATGATAAAACAGAATGCCTGAGTTCTAGTCCCAGTCCTCCTACTTATTAGCTGGTTTGTCTAGAAATAAATCACAATTTCTCTGGATTGTAATTTCCTCAACTATAAAATGGGGAAAACTACATACCTGTTTTATATATCTCATAGAGATGTTGTAACCTAATATGCAAGGAAGTGTTTTGAAAGTTGTGATGTCCTCTGAATTTGTAAACCATTATATTTAGTATCATTTATATTATTACTCACACTTCTATAGAGCAGATATCTTCTTCAAGGTAACCTTATGAGACAAGTAGTACAAATATAATTCTTTCTCTCTGACTTTACAGATGAGGAAACTGAAGTATTGAGAAAATAAGGGATTTGGCTACAAGATCACAATAAGTATTTGGGGCAGGCTTTGAATTCTAATCTCCTGATTCCAAGTTTAGTACACTAACCATTAGGCAAAACTCTTAAGATGTTATTATGAAGCAACTGGGAATTTAGAAATGAAAGAGCCCAATCTCTTCATTTAAAGATGAGGAAACTGAAGATTGAAGAGTGGAAATGATTTATGGAAGGTCTTAGTTAGAAAGCAGCAGAACCATCCAGGTCCTATGACCTGACAGCTAATTCAACTCAACAAATATTTATTAAGTATGGGCAGAGCACTGTGGAGGTACTGGAAAAAGGAGGGAAGATCAATAAGACATAGTTTCAGCCTTCAAGGAATATCTAGGGAATAATGGTGGTGAAAAGATGAACACAATCAATTCCAATCTGTTAGAAAGGATTTCCACTGGGAATACACAAGCTACAACTATTAAGTTGACCATTTCTTCAATCATTTTGTTTTTTTGGAGGTAAGTGAGGTTAAGTCACTAATCCAGAATGACATAACATGTGTCTGAGGATGGATTTAAACTCAGATTCTCCTGCCTCTGGAGCTAATGCTCTATCCACTGAACAATCTAGCTTCCCTTCCCTTAATTTTTTTCCTTCATTTTGAAGAAATTTAAGTTCAAGAACCTCAAATCCTGGAGGCAAAGGATGGCAATTAGGCTTCCACTGTGGGGATTTCTGGATATTTGTCCTGGCAAGGTTTAATGGAGTAGATATGACAACCCCCTGCCCTTGCCAAGCCCTATAACTAAGCAATACTCCCTAGGGAAGGGGATCAGGTGAGGGGGAATTCTGTCCTCTCCCCCAGCTTGAGGATAAAAGCTTTGACTGAAGAGGAGAATTCGTTCCAGGATGCTGACTCACTGAGGTTGACTGAAACTTGGACCAGTGTTCTAAACTGAGGATAGAAGAGATGGCCAAACTCACTGACCCCAACTAGTGGATCAAGAAGGTGTCACATGGTGGGAAGGAGATTAGGTCAGAAAACTAGACCTTAGGGGTCAGGATATTTGTTGGATATTTACCAACTCTCACTTGGTCAGAGATCCAAGCTACAATTCTGCTGCTGAGATGACTAAGTAAGTGAGGAAGGGAGCTAATTCAAGACCTTCAGCTGGAGAAAGAAGGCTAACTAGAGAGTGGGAAGCCAATGCATCACAGCAAAGTTCTCACTCTGAAACTTCACTCCACTTTCAGCCTTCTCAGACTCCATTCTGCCCCCAGGCCCTTCCTCTGATGGATAGGCTCCTCTCAAAACCCCTATTTGAAGAAAAGAGGCTAGGCCAGCCAAAGTTTCATTCTGCTCTATGCTCTCCAGACTTTCTCTATAAGTCCTTCTCTTCACACCTGTCCCCACTCTACTCCTTTTCAGCTTCCTTTTATTTGTGGTGCTCCTATGTTTGGACAAAGTTCCTTTGCTTCCCCCATTTGTTTGTAAGAGGGCAGCTAGCTGTTGCAGTGGATAGAGTTGCCGGGCCTGGAATCAGGAAGACTCATTTTCCTGACTTCTGATGTGACCAGCTGTGTGACTGTGGTCAAGTCATTTAACTCCATTTGCCTCAGTTTCCTCATCTGAATGAATGAGTTGGAGAAGGAAATGGCAAATCACTCTGTTATCTTTGCCAAGAAAACCTTAGTGGGGCCGTGAATAGTCATACCCAATTAAATAACAATGATCTCTCTCCTGAATTTTAGTCCTGTATCAGCAATTGACTGCTAGAAATCTCCACCTGGATGTCCCCAAAGAATCTTAAATTTAGCATATCCAAAAAAATCCCTTACAAATCTGCCCTTCCACTAGAGGTATGCTGGTAAATGTTTAAGAAACATCTATCCAAGAGAAAAAAAGTACTCATAACCTGCTTTTAAATTTAATGTACATTATTAATATTTTCTCCATAATTTTCTTTTTCAAAATTATTTATTTCTTTTTTTTATCTGAGGCAATTGGGATTAAGTGACTTGCCCAGGGTCACCCAGCTAGGAAGTATCAAGTGTCTGAGGTCGCATTTGAACTCAGGTCCTCCTGACTTCAGGGCCAGTGCTCTATCTAGCTGTCTCTAAATATTATTTTATTTCAAAAATTGGAAGATCAGAGGAATATTCAATCTGAGAAAAAGCTAGAGATACTTAGTAAGTTTTCAAAAAGGAAGAAAATTACTCCAGAAAGCAGAACTTGTTTAAGGGTAATAGAAAGAAAAAACTTTCTTGATAGATATTTAACAAGATTATGAACTGCACCAGAAAGGGAGGAATTTCCTGTCACTTGAAGCATTCAAGTAGTGACTATAGTCTAGGGGACAGAGAAAATAAAAATTCAGTCAGAAGGAGCCTTGGCAGCTATCTAACTCAACCTGTTCCCAAGAGAAATATACTGTACAACACAGCAGGCCCTTCTCCATCACTTTCTTAAGTTTACACAATCAACAAAACAATTTCAAATCATGATTTGTATCTTTGTTGACTATTGAGGTAGAAATGGTCATGCTTAAAACTTAACAATTGGTTCTTGTGAGCTTATTTGAGCTGGCTCCAGCACATCCCTACTTCCACCAAATTTTCCTGTCTCTCTGCCATCCATCCAGTAAACCAGCTTCATAACTTTAGGGTAATCTTGTACATCTATCTATCTATCTACCTACTTATCTATCTATCTATCTACCTATCCATATTTCTGTCTGTCTGTCTGTCTCTCTCTCTCTGTCTTTCTTCCTTTCTCTGTTATTGTTTATCCTTCATTTTGGAAGAGGACCAATGGATTTGGTCATGAATTGGATTTGAATGAGATAGAGTTGCACAAAGTCATCAGCCTCACCCTCTCTTTCAGAATCATAAAAGTCCAGTGGCAAGACAAAAGTATGACTTCATTGGGCACAAGAACAAGACTATTTTTTTAAGGTCCCCCTAGAGGTAAACTGGGAGATTTCCCTGGAGAAATTGTTAGTGATGGTATATCTGACCCTCAAAGAAAAAATGGGAAAGATTGAATTCACAAGTCTCACCACTTCCCTGACTCAGGCTAAATTTACAAAGTGCTCTAGGATTCTAGCCAAAATCTGCACCTTCAGTGACACTGGGATTTGGTCTTTCCAGGTGATGTTGGGAGGCTCTGATTAATGAAGGCAGCTGGAATTGAGATTCACAAAGGCATTATAGTAAAATTCTTCATCTTTTATTTTATCCTTTCCTTGAGTCTCTAAGAAATCTACATATGATCTTCACCCATAATCCCCAATTTTGCCACTCAACCTCCTACCCAGCTTCTATCTTTGTTGCTCTTGTTCAGATGGTCAGTCCTTTGTGATCCCATTTGGGGTTTTCTTAATAAAGTTATTGGAAGTGTTTACCAATTTCTTCTCCAGCTCATTTTATGATGAGGAGGTTTTCACAGTTAAATGACTCGTCCAGCTCGTAAGTGTCTGAGGCTAGACTTGAACTCAGGAAGAAGAATCTTCCCAATTCCAGATGTAGCACTCTGCACTATGGTACCATCTAGCTGCCCTCATACATCATAAGATCATAAAACTACAGGGAAAAGGGAGCTCGAGGGTTTTCTGGATCAAATCTTTTATATTAGGGATGAGTTAACCGAGACCCAGAAAGACTGGTTCACAGTCACCCAGCTAGTAAATGTCAGAAACAAGCTTTGAACCAGGTTCCCCTGACTTTAAGCCCAGAACACTATTTACTAGGCTACCATTGTCATTGTTACCACTGTATCCCTCCCCCATCCTTACCAGACAATCCCAAATCTTGAGATTCTGATATCACTTTAAACAAACATTAAATATCGCTTTAATCAAACATTCAATGCCCAATGGAAGGCTGTTCCAATTGGTGACACCATAAGTAAAAAAATTCCACTTACCACATATACACATGATATTGAACAACCTGCAGAAAATAAAAGCTACCAGTCCATGCCAGTCTTTTCCCACTCCACTTTGACCCATAGAGGTAACCCAAGTAGTGAAATGAAATATAATTAGTAGCTTCTCCTATTGGTCTGTGGCTACTGTTCTTTTTCTCTCCTAGAAATAAAATTGTTTTCAAGGCAACATAGCAACCTTCTGAAGGAAAGCCAAACAAAGCCATTTACTCCATTACTAGGCAATGGCAACAATGAAGAGGGATGTGGATGAATCCAATCACACTGGAATCCAGTGCTTGATCAGAAATTTAAAGGAAGTCATCATATTAATGTGATAAAAAACACAAAATTACCAATTTACTTAGGTAGCTATAATTAGAGGAGACTATTTCTTGGCCTTTGAATATAATGGTGAAAAAGAATAACCTCTATCTCTTGCCCCCCAAAACTAATAACATCTGTTGCTTGTGTTTCTACCTGTCATCTTCAGCTGAGCTTGTCTAGAGCTAATTGGCCTTTCTAGTCACAACATACTGTTTTTTCTTTGTATGTTTGTTTTGTTTTGTTTTCTTAGAATTGGGAGTTACCTCTACAGAATCCCTGAGAGATGATGGTAACCTAGCTTCTGATGGAAAATTTACTATCACTGTAGGTCATCTCTAAGTGGTGTAATAGAAACAGTCCCATACAATTATGCATTTAGCCATTCACAGTTTGTAAAGTTTTTTAATATTCTGAATTTATTTTATTAAAATTATCTCATGTTTGAACCTCACCTAAAAATTGTTATTTTCATTAACAGATAAATAAACTGAGACTCAGAGTAGTGATTCACCAAAGATCATAATGCAGTTATTTGCTGGCAAAGCCAGTATTCAAACCTAGATTCTCAAATTCAATGCTCTTTATAATGAATTGAAATCCCTCTTCTGGTAACTTTTACTCTGATCCTGATTTTCAAATTTGGAGCTAGTTTGAATGTCTCATCCTTCCAATCCCCAGCCTTCATCCCTGTCCCACCTAATTCAAAGTACAATAGGTGAGCAGGCACCTTTAAATGGCTACTTACCAGTCCCTTGACTGAAAGTACTGCCCATCATTGGGGCACCCCACCAGGGGTGACTTGGGGACTCTAGAAGCCTTGGATCAGAGGAAGTGAGTATCTGTAGCTCAGCTGGATGAAGTTCCTTAGAGCTTAGCAGAGGCACTCTTTTTATGAGATGGGAGATCATGTTACAGGGTTGATGATTAATGAGATGCTTTTGTCACAAGACACAATATCCAGGGGATTTCCTCCTTGCTAACAGCAGCTCTTGGCTTCTGGCCCATGTTGCCTTGGTCTCATTTAGCTTGAGGGAGAGAGTCAGGGAGGAGTAACATACAGTTGCATTTAATTCTTTCCTTGGCTGAGTATACTGGTCCCAAACTCAGGACCTGAAGGTTCAGGGATGACCTGGGTCCCCTCCCCCTGGCAGAAAGAGACCAACTGTGGGCGTTGAGCAGAGACTCTGGGGATAGATCCCTCTTTTTCCTCAGAGCTGCAAGACTGAGAAAGTAATTTCTGTAGCCAGGTGTATTGGAAGTGTTTTACTGTGGTTTTTCTCCTTAGGACACTTTTAGAGATTTTAGAGCCGAGCTGTCTGTGACATTATAGATCTGAACACCCAGAATTCTGGGAACATCTTTCACCTGAAGAGAAAAGTCCAAAAGACTCATACTGATTCTACCTTTGCAAGAGTTCTGACCTCAAAATGAAAGGCAGCTTTACTCCCACAAAAAACAACAGAAAGAAGAAAAATGAGTGTCCTCCCCCCTCCTCACCTTCTTCCAACACAATACCTTGCTATCATTTCCACTCCCATTTGATCTACAGATGAATGTCTAGTGGTCTGCTGATCTCTGTAGCCACTGCTTCCCTCCTCCAGATTTCTGTTCTTCTCTTTGGTTTTCTGTCTTGGAAGAGCTTTCTTTCATCCCATTGCTTTTTTTTCTTCTTTTGAGGTTGTCAACTTTTTACCAAAGGGATACTTTCTGTGGGGTGACACTTTGTCCTCAGGTTCTAAAAAGAAAAAGTGTTTTGTTTCTTTAAAACATATGGATTCCTTGAGTTCACCATAATGTAGAGATTTTCCCCAAAGTTTACAGGTATTAAAGGAACTTAGTTTTATTTCCTTTATTTGTAAAATGAAGGGGTCGGACTCAATGACCTCAGGGGTCCCTTCTAGACCTAAATTTTTAAACCACTGGTAGAAATGAAGGTCATTTAGCAAAACTTTCAAAATCCTTTGGGTGTTTAACAACAGAATGAAGAAGACTCTGTTTGAGCAAAGCTTATGATAGTTTGAAGGACAAGAAAAAAGGCTTTTTGAAGTTGTATTGGGGCAGAAAGGGCTTGGGTGTAGTTGCCACAGAACTCACTTTTGAACCAAAAAGATTTGTGTTCAAGTCCCATATCTGATAGGTGTTGGCTGTGTGACTCTACTTAAATTGTTTAACCTCTCAGGGCAGCTCTTTAAAACTATAAATTGCAGAGGAAAGTGCTTTCCCTCTGGGAGTTTCTTATAAAATGTTAAGTCTAGTTTCTATCTCTATAATGGGACAGAAAAAGGCTAGCTGGGGTAAAGGGGATAATAACAATTTAGGGAAGAAAGCAAAAAACACTTAAGCCTTTTTTTTTCCTACCAGGGAGAGGAAGTACTTAATAGGGAACAATGATCATTGAAGAATTCTATTGAAAAGGTTGGTGTTCAAGAGAACATTGTACAGATCAACAAAATTATGCAATGATCAATTCTGATAGACATGGCTCTTTTCAACAGCAAAGTGATTCAGGCCAGTTCCAATGGTCTTGTGATGGAGAGAGCCATCTGCACCCAGAGTGGGGACTATGGAGACTGATATGCTTCACAACATAGTATTTTCATCTTTTTTATTGTTGTATGTTTGCTTTCTTTTCCCCTTTTCGATCTGATTTTTCTTGTGCAGTATGATAATTATGGAAATATGTATAGAATTGCACATGTTTAATATATATTGGATTACTTGTTGTCTAGGGGAGGAGGTGGAGGGAATGGAGGGAGAAAAAATCTGGAACATAAGGTTTTGCAAGAGTAAATGCTGAAATCTATCTTTGCATGTATTTTGAAAATAAAAAAGCTATTGTTTTTTTAAAAAGAAAAGAAAAGTTTGGGTACTGTGTGACTGGAGATGGGCAAATGTTTTGATTTTTTAAAATAGAAAGAAAAGGATCAGTTAGGTGGTACAGTGGATAGAGAACTGGCCGATACTCAGGAGGACCTGAGTTCAAATTTGACCTCAGATACTTGACACTTACTATGTGATCATAGTTACTTAACTCCAATCACTTAACTCCAATCGATTCACCTCCTTCCCCACCCGAAAAAAAATTAGAAGACAATTTGATTTCAATTATTGGCCAGATTCTAGATTATTAAAGAGGGGATTTGTGAACCCTTATCCCAGACTAGCCACATTTCCTTTTCTGGCAGGGTCACTAGACTAGATAATATAGAGAATGCTGTGGACACAGTATTAACTGGATTTCATCAAGGCAATTGACAATGTCTTTCAATATTCTTACGGACCAAGGAGAGGAACAGGGAGAGGAATCTTGATGATAATATACTTAGGTATATTTAGAACTGGTTGAACAAAGAGAGTCATCAAACAATCAATAGGCAAGCACTTATTAAGTGTCTTCTACAATGTTGGACACTGTTTAAACAGACAAAAATTAAACACCCTTGTCCTCAAAGAGGTTACATTCTATAAGAAGTCATCACTAGGCTAGTGGAGTAAGGTATTTAATGGAGTATCACATGTGCTCTTGATACTAGGCTGGCTAACCATTTTATATATGATCTGAATGAAGACCTAAATATAATTCTTTGATTGGCCAAATATAATCTATATCAAATTGTTTACTGTCTCTGGAAGTGGGGAGAGAAGTGAGGAAGGGAGAGAATTTGAAACCCCCAATTTTTTTTAAATCAGTGTTTTTCATGTTATTGGGGAAAATAAAATTTTACTTTTTTAAAAAATAGAGAAAAAATAAATAAATGCAATATGTAAAATGTGTAAACAATGAACTCAAACACATGGCCCATGGTATGCTGGTAAATGTTTAACAAATGATTCACTGAAGAAATTATATACACTTTTAAGCTTATGTTTCATTTTTAACATTTCCTCTATTATGTTATTAAATATAATCAGTAAAACAATAAATCAAGCTCTGATTTGCTGATTTCTGAGCTATAAATGCTCCCTCTGAAAATTTAACTGTGTGAACCTCTTTGAGCTGGCTCCAACACATCTTTGGACATAGATAAATATCTAGATCCTAAAAGATCACCACAAGCTAGAATGAAGAATCAATTGAATTAGATGCCATTTTATGCAGATAAATCTAGATAAATTTAAAATTCTAAGCTAGGGTTCCAAAATTAACTTACAAATATAAATTTTAAAAATCGTGATTGGATAATTCCCTTGATAAAGATTTTGGGGTTTCAATAGACAGAAAACTCAATATTTAATTAAAATATTTATTAAGAACTTACTATGTATTTTCACCTTTTTTGTTGTTGTTTGCTTGCTTTTTGTTTTCATATTTTTTTCCCTTTTTGATTTGATTTTTCTTGTGCAGCATAATTGTGGAATATGAATAGAAGAATTACATATGTTTAACATATTGGATTACTTGCTATCTAAGGAAGGGGGTGGAGAGGAAAAGAGGGAGAAAAAATTTAGAACACAAGATTTTGCAAGAGTAAATGTTGAAAACTATAATGCATATGTTTTGAAAATAAAATGCCAAAAAAATAGAAATTACTATGTATTAAGCACTATGATTATTCAGTCATTTTCAGTCATATAGGACCACATTTGGAGTTTTCTTGGCAAACACCCCTTCCATTTTACCATTTCTTCTTCTAACTCATTTTCACAGATGAGGAAACTAAGGTCAACAGGGTAAAGTGATTTGACTGGGGTCACACAGCTGGTAGGTGTCCGAAGTCTGATTTCAATTCACAAAGATGAATTTTCCTGACTCTAAACTAACACTCTAACCATTGAGCCGCCTAGTTGTCCCAGAGATTGGAAATATAAAGACAAAAACAAAATAATCTCTGTCCCTTTATGTTCTCTTGGGTTGGGATCTATGAGGAGTTTACATTAATATAAATAAGTAAATATAAAATGATACTGAATTAATTTAATAAGGATGATATCAGGAGTCGACAACATGGCAAGGAGACCAATCATGCTGCGTTATCTTACATTGTGGCAGCTAGGTGGGGCAGTGGGTAGAGCACTAGGTTGTTATTTGTCCTTTATTGTCAAAGAAGAACTTGACATGGGGAGGTGATGCTGTGAGATGCATGAGGGAGGGCTGGGCAAGGTCACCTGCCTCACTTCCCCCCAGAGCCATCTGGGTCCAGTGGCCAGAGATAGCTCAGGATGACCAGAAATGGCCCTGGATGAAACAGAAGACCTTGGTCTTTTTAAGCTAAGATCTTCAACAGGTCTCAGCCCGACTGAGACAGCACCCATTCAGTGGTTAAGGGTAGGTAAGAAAGGGCTCTGGCCTGCAATTATGAAGACCTGTGTTCAAATTCAGCCTCAGACACTTACTCTTACACAAACTCCTGTTTGTCTTAGTTTCCTCATCTGTAAAATGAGCTGAAGAAGGAAATGGCAAATTATTCCATTGTCTTTGCCAAGAAAACCCCATAAGGGGTCACAAAGAGTTGGATACAACTGAAATTTATATTATATTATATTATATTACATTGAAAGGCACGGTGTTCAGAACAGAGAGGAGTGGTGGAGAAGGGTGGTGTTGTTATACCCACTTTCCTCTCCCTTAGTCAGACACAGCTTGGAATATTGCATTCAGTTTGGAAAGTTATTAACAACATTATCAAACTGACAGAGGGAGGTCAGGGTAGTCTGAGAACTTGACACTGTGCCATATGTGCTTCAATTGAAGGAACTGGGAATGTTTAGCCTGGAGAAGACAATGGGATCATGGGCACTATCTTCAAATATTCAAAGGTTGTCATGTGAAAGATATTATTTATTTATTTGGAGAGAACTAGGACCAATGGGTAGAAGTCACACATACAGCTTGACTTAATATTTACAACACCATTGATACTTTGGAAATTGGAAAACTACAAACCAGACTTGGTTTGTATTGTTGATTGTCTAATCTTTTGATGCAGATTATACTTATAAGTGTATCAGGCATACCTTTTTCTTAAGAGAGCTGGTTTTTAAACATTTACTAGCATACCACTCAAATGGTCTCCACCTGAAATTCTTTTCTTGGGTCAGCAGGGGCTACCACAGGTAGAACTCAGAAGCTGAGATCAGATGGTGGAAAAGAAGAATTCCAAAAAATCTTCTCAGATGAGGCTTGGGGAAAGAAAGTAAATGTACGTGTTTATGTGTGAATATTTGTTTGTGCTTGTGTGTGTGTGGGGGGGGGTGTCTGTGAGAGAAAGAGAGAGAGAGAATGTCTGTGAGATTATAAAAAAGGGATAGGAGAGAGAGAAGGAGAGAAAGAAGGAGGGACCCAGAAAGCATTTTTAAGTACTTACTCTATGCCAGACACTGCTGAGATCTGGGGACACAAATGTCACCGGAGTCTAGCATATTGCTTAGCAGGTGCGACATCCCCATGTGGACAGATGGAGGAGGCTACTTCCAGAAGAGTTGTGATAACATGGAACAGAACTGCCTTGGAGAGACGGTATAGCAGGTGTGGCAGAAGATAGAGCAAAGAATAGCCCACCCGAGGCTAAGCACCGTTGCTGCAGGGGAGAGAATAGGCTATTTGACTTATGTTTTCTGAATTCCAGATCCTCAGGAATGGGAATAGGGAGCAAGGGAAAGAAGGTAATGAATGGGGAAGAAAGCATTGAAGGCAAGCAGAGGCTACCACTGCATGGCTGTGCAGATGGCATTCAAGAGCTGGGCAAGGGAGTCAGGGAAGCTGGAAATGTGCCCTTCAGAGCACAGGCCAGGTGGCCACAGAAAACCAGTATGAGAAATCTGCCCTGCAGTTAGTTGGAAGGGCATTTAGAGATCCCCACCCCACACTCCTATAGATGAGGAAATTTTTGAAGTTGAAGTCATGAATTTATGCATGGCCACATGAATCATAACTGAGCCAGGTTTTTTATTAGACCACCAATCTGTGCCCCCCCCGCCCCCACACGTCAAAGCTCTGGTTGCCTTCTCCTAGTTTTAATTCTGCCCTGGTGTTATTATCCGCTTACCGTGTCAGTGTACTAGACATCAGGAATCTAAAATCCAGTTTTATATGATTTCACATGTATGAAATTGTAATGGATTGTATCAGATTGCTTATCATTTGAAGGAGGGAAGAGGAAGAAGGAAGAAAAGAGGGATGGAATTTGGAACTCAAAACTTTGTTTTTAAAGTAAAGCATTGTTTTAACATGCATTTGGACTCTGTGTGTGTGTGTGTGTATTTTTTAAGACAATTGGGGTTAAGTGACTTGCCCAGTGACAGCTGGGAAAGTGTTAAATGTCTGAGGACAGATTTGAACTCGGGTCCTCCTGATTTCAGAGCTGATGCTCTATCCACTGCGCCGCCTAGTTGCCCCTATAATATATATATATATATATATATATATATATATATATATATAAATTATTTGATCTTCATTTTATTAAAACACCATCCTTCTCCAAGAGCTTAGTATAGTGCTTTGCAACAGTAGACATTTTATTGAATAAGTGTTTGTTGTTCTCTTCTTTTTAATGGCTTCCCAAGGACTGGAGCCTAGTCCCTATCTTGTACTACCTGTAGCTAAATTCCTGCTCCCTGCTTCTGGACGCCCCTGGTGCTTTTAATCCTCCTAAGGCACTGGGCTGCCATTTGAGCCCTCTACGAATAAACTCCAGAGGCCCTTGATTACCTCCAGGACCGAAAATAAAGTTTTGCCCTGGATTTTTAAAGCCCCTCACAACTTTCCCTTTCTGCCTCTTCAATCCCCTGACATTCTCCTCTCCTGTCTAAAATCCAGTGATGGACCTTCTGCTTTTCCTGGCACACATAACATTCTTACATCCCACACTTTTTCCCTGGGAGTGCCTCAGCCTGGAATATTCTCTCTTTTTAGCTGTATCTCTTGACTTCTCTGGCTTCCTTCAAGTCTCAGTTCAAACCCACAAGAGAGTCCAGCTTCCCCTTAACACTCGTGTCTCCCTCTAGAAATAGCCTCCTTCTAGCCTGCATACATCTTGTACCAGCAGCGCTATGGTGGGCTGTCTCCCCCTTAGAATGTCGGCTCCTGGAGGGCAGGGGACCTGTTCTTGCCCTTCTTGGTTTCCCCAGAGTTTAGCCCCATGCCAGGCAGAGCAAGGGCTTAGTAGACTCTGGCTGACTGACCTACTGACTGGCTGCTTGGCCCCTGCCAGGAATTCCAGCTAGTCCCTGCTGCCAGAATTCTCCGAAGTCCACAGCAGGGCCCTAATGCCTCGTGCTACCTAGTTCTTTACCTTTAGTCTCCGTGGTACTTCCTCTGGCATCCACACATTTGGCCAGCCTCCTCCTAGGTCTGGAACCTTCCCAGAATATCTCCCTCTTGGGAGCGGATCTGACGGTCTCTGGCTAGGCCCCGGGAACCAACCCTGAATGCCTCTGTTCATTCACCTGAAACCAATCTGCTCCCCGTCCAAACCTTTTTTCTTGATTATGAGAAATCTGTCCTACAGTTAGTTGGAAGGGAATTTAGAGATCCTGACCCCATCCTCTTATAGATGAGAAAATTGAGACCTTAGAAAGTTTGAGGGACTTATGTATGGTCACATGAATCATAACTGAGCCAGGCTTTCCATCAGGCCTCCAAAATCACAGAATTCTGATAACCAAGGGCCGTTAGGGCCAGAGGTCCTCCTTTTAAAAATAGGGCAATAAGCCCAGAAAAGTAAGCCATCTCAATTCAGGTCATACAATCAAGATGACAGCTCAGTCTAAGGCCCAAAGTTCATGGCTCCTAATGCTTTATTCCCTTTCACTTCCTTGCCAGGGATTCCTGGGTCCCTAGTCATTTTTTTTGGTCTATTGTCTAGCTTCCTGCCTGTCATTCTCTTAGCTCAGAACTTCCCAATTACACAGGTGAACGGACTCCGATGTTTGTTTACTTAGAATGTACAATGGAGACTGAATTGAGTCAAAAGGGAAAGTCCAGAAAAAGTAATCATAGCATCTCGCATTTACATAGAGGTTCTGAGTGCAGTAATGAGCAGAGGGCTGGCCTTGCAGGCAAGGTAAGGCAACAAGCACTTATTAAGTATTATGCTAAGGGCTCAAGATAAAAAATAAACAAACAAAAAGACAGAGAATCTCTGTCTTCAAGAGGTTTACTTGTGCAAGAACTGAAAAGAGTACAATTGAGGAGGAAGAAAAAGTCAGGGGCATAAAGTTAAATCCAGAGAGTCAGAAGCACAGCTCAGAGAGAAATGATGTATGGTTAGCTGGTCCCTTATACAACATGGAGACCCTGGAAGGAACCCGCCAATGGGGGAAAAGGACCAAATGATCTTCATTTGAAGATCAAATAATTTTTAAAAAATATATATTTTCTAGAGACAACTAGGCGGCGTAGGGGATAGAGCACCAGTCCTGAAGTCAGGAGGATCTGAGTTCAAATGTGACTTCAGACACTTAACACTTTCCTAGCTGTGTTACCCTGGGCAAGTTCATTTAACCCCAGTTGTCTCAAAACACACACACACACACACACACACACACATACACACACACACACACACACACACACATACACACACAGAATCCAATTGCAGTGGGATATTCTAGGGTGAAAAAGCCTTGTTACAAAGGGAAGCAGGAGATAAGGGTTCAAATCCTCATTGGGACATATACTGGCAGTGTGACCGTGGGAACTTGGGTCATTCATCAAAGCCATCTAAATGAGGGCTCTCTGTGTGAGTCCTAGAGTTTTATGTTGAGAAAGAGGCTTGATCAAATTCTCTCATCCATTCCAACTCCCTCATTTGGCAACAACAAACTCTCCAAAAGAATGATCATGTGGTAATCCACTTTTGACATTAGAAGGAGGAGAAAAGCAATGCAGAAGACATGTCTAAAATGAGATTTATTAAAGGCTGCTATTCTTTGTTGTGGACAGAGGGCTCTAGAGAATGGGAAATAGAAAGGGGGATTCCTTGGAGAAAAAAGTATAGTGGAAGATAGCAGCTCCCAAGATGACTATTTCATGCAGGAAAAAATCATATCTCTTCTATACGTCAGGGATGCCTCCTGATCTTTTTTAGGGCAAGGGGAGAAGATGGTGATTGGTGATAACAAATTGTCATCCTTTGTCTCTGGTGTTAAGTTTATGCTTTGGGACTAATCCTAAATTCTAAGTGTTATAATTGAAGAGATTGAGAATCATGAGATTATAATGTCCTCTAGTTTATTCAGGGGTGACTAAGGGAAAGGAAAGAAGCAAGCATTTATTAAGTATTAATTAAGTGCTTTGCAAATATCTCATGTGATCCTCACAAGAATCCCTGAAGATATGTGGCATTATTATTTCCATTCTCCAGCTGAAGAACTTGAGGCAGGTGTGGTCATAAATCTAGGAAGTGTCTGAGGCAGAATTTGAATTTTAGTCTTCTAGACTCCAGGCCCAGGATTCTATCCACCTCGCTGAATAGAGGTCCCAGGTGCTTTGGGATTGTTTGGACACAAGTGAACAAAGTCTGTGAAATTTTAATTGTGACATTGAGGAAAATTTTCTGTGCTAGTTTTATGGGTATAAATAAACAAAATAGATTGGGAACCAAGTAAAGCTACTTTGGTATTTAATATGAATATGAGTCTTCCCAGAGAGTCATCTCTAAATTGATTGACTATTGCAAGGAGGATAGCCTTAGACTATTCTCCCAGATGAGGATGGAGACCACCTGACAAGAATATTTGCCCTAGGCATTCTATATGTGAATCCTGTCAGATTCTATAGGGAAGGGAAAAGAAGGGTAGGAAAGAAGGCCTCAATTATTAATATAAGTGTGGACAAATGTGTATATATATTTGTAACACTGCTTTGCAGTACCTCTTTCAAATTGAACTTTCATTCATAGATTTAGTACTCTGAAGGCAATTCTCCTTCAGGATCTAGGATATCCTATGGGCCTGTAATTCTATAATAGCTCACAAGCCCTTCTCAATATTCTTCCCCTTAATAGTCCTCCAGTAGACTTAATGAACTCACAGCAAAGGAAATCAATTAGATTAAAATATTAATATTTCATTAATAAATTATTAAATTATTTTAAATTAATTATTAAATATTAAAATAACAATATTATTACACATTATTAAAAATAATAATTAAATTATTTAAAATTAATATTTAATAAATATTAAGATAAAGATGTACTTTTTTCTCATTCAAGTTCATGGACCCTTTGAAACTATCCCCACTCTCCTTCATGATCTGTGGAGTGGAGGTTAAGAAATCCATTTACTGTGGGCATACTCTTTCATACAACAATATCACTACTGAGTCTGTATTCCAAAGGGATCATAAAAGAGAAAAAAGGACCCAGGTGTGCAAAAATGTTTGTAAAAGCTCTTTTTGTAATGGTAAGAAATGGGAAATTGAGTGGATGCCCATCAATTGAAGAATGGATGAATAAATTGTGGTATATGAATGGAATGGAATAGTATTGTTCTAGAAGAAATGATGAGCAGGCTGAATTCAGAAAAGACTTACATGAGCTGATGCTTAGTGAAGTGAACAGAATCAATAGAATATTATACATAGTAACAACAAGATTATGTGATGATCAACTGTGATGGACTTGTGGTAATTCAAGACAATTCCAATAGACTTGGGATGAAAATATGCCATCTGCATCCAGAGAAAGAACTATGGAGACTGAATGAGGATTAAAGCATACCATTTTCACCTTTTTTGTTTGCTTTTTCTTTCTTGTGGTTTTTCCCTTTTGTTCTGATTTTTTTTCACAACATGATAAATATGGAAATATGTTTAAAATGTATAACCCATATCAAATTGCTTGCTGTCTTGGAGAAAAGAAAAGTAAGGGAGGAAAAAATTGGAACTAAAAATCTTACAAAAATGAATATTGAAAACTATCTTTACAGGTAATTGGAAAAATAAAATGCTTTTGAGGGAAAAAATAGAACAAAACACATAGAAAAGAAACACAAGATGGCAAAAAGTAATCACAGACAGGAAAAAAATATGTTCTTTTATAGAGGATATGTCTTTGGTTCCTTAACTGTGCCTTGCACTGATTCTCCTATTAGCTATCATAGAGCTAATAATTGTCAGAATTTCAATTTTTGTCTAAAACTTCTGGCAAATGATACCAAGTTCAGTAATCTTTCCTCATAGTTTCTCACATTCTAGTATACATAATAGGACCCCCAAATCCTTCAGTTAAGATAGTGCAGTCATGGAAGGAAACAGCCTTTGCCACAGAGGGACTTGTGTGTGCCTCAATGCAATACTAGGACTTGACTAGTTCCTAATGACTAGGTAAGGTAAGGGAATAATTCAATGGAATAGAAGCTTTCACAGACTTCATACATTTTGGCCCGAAAGAAGGAACCTTAGTGCCTTGCCTCTGGATATTCTGATGAAATCCTACTCTTTCTTCACTTCCTATCTGTCATCTCCTTGTTCATGCAGTGTTTCAAAAGCCAGACATCAGGCTTCCCTCCCACCATTCCCAGTACACCGATTTATATAAAGTTCCATTTCTCCAGCTGACTGATGGGAGTGCCCCTTCTCCACCAAAAGTTTTCCACTAAAACATCAACATTTTATTTGCCTAGGACTGTACAATGGTTTAGTGGGAAGGAGCTATAACTAAAGCCTGAGACCATTTATGTAGGACTCCACTCAAAAGATAAGATTTAACAATTCCCAAAGTAGATTGGTCATAAGGAGTAGAGGGCTGTATGTGTGTATGAGTATGTGTCTAGTTCACTAAATTAATTTCTTTGAGAAGTCTTACACTGTGGAAGCAATTTGAAGAGAAGAAATTCATTTTTATGGCACGACATATGCATAATTTCTGATTTTATTCCCAAAAAAGGACAGTGATAAGCCCCATTTGGGATTTTGATTGATTCAACTAACTCTACAAAAGAAAATCACTTATAAGTTTTCCCAGAAGACAAAACTCTGCAACTAACAAATATTCAAAGTTGCCTGCACTAGACAATGCCATCATTGGCCATTTTTCTAATGAATTACTGGCTTGCTTTTAATATTTCTCTTGCTGTCAGTCCAAGCTCCTTGATATTAAAAGCCAGTGTATATTTGACTCTCCCAAAGATGAAGGTGCTCTCTGGAAAGCAGCATCTAAATGTTAGAATTAGGATGTCAAAGGCTTTTTAAAAATCACTTTCTGCATTTCATCTTTACTGCTGACTCATCTTGGAACTTCCCTTGGTACCTGGAGCCACTTTCCCTTGGAATAGTTAACTATTTCTGCAGCCTGTTCACCCTGAATACCCTCTGTAATGCTGATTTCTCTTTCCAAGAGGTGGATTCCTTTCTATTTTGTGGAGTGACCCAGGCTAGCCTGCCTTCATTTCCTTCCTATCCTTATCACTGACTTTCTAAACTTAAAAATCCATTTCCTTGCTCTGCATATGTTGATTCCTCTCTCCCCATTGCTTCTCACCTCTCTTTTATGTGTTGTCTTCTTCAGTAAGAAGATAAGTTCTTTGAGGAAAGAGATTTTTTTTTTTAATTATAGTTTTATCTCTAGAATTTAGCACAGAGCTCAACCCATAGTAAGTACTTAGCAAATACTTGTTTCCTTCATTCTACTTGCTCTTATTTCCACTAATGATCATTCCTACTTTGGTTTTCTTCTCTTAAAGTTCTGATTTTGACAGAATTTGATTCTCTACCACTAGCATAAAGATCTTACTTTCTACCTATAAATTATTAGCCTCTACCTCCATTAGCATTTCCCTTTTCATTTGTATAATTATAAAATCCATTATTATTTCATCTGTTATTATGAAACAGGTCTTAAAACAAGAGCTTATTTGTTTCCACTTCTACTTGCCTAATATACAAGGTCAATTTTCTTTCATTCTCCTTGCATTGGCAAACCAGCCTTTCCAGAAATGTTAATAAGATCCACCGGATATTCAATTCTGGTATATTTATGTTAAGGACCACACCTAAGTGCCAGTCTTTACTGACACAAATGTTGCTTGTAAATTAGGAATGAAATAAATGAGGCAAGAGGGAAGAAAGAGGAGGGAGATCAGAGAATGCAACTGTCTCTCAGTCTCCTTGTATTGTTATCATCCTCTTACACGAAGGGATCTATTCTGCTGGTCAGAATTAGATCCCTGGCAGCCACTAGCAGGTGGTTCCTGTAACATATTTATATTTTTGCTATCAAACATCTATCTCATTAATTTCACAGTGTGAATAAGGGCTTTTTCCTTATCTCACAACAAGGAAGGGAGAAATAAGAACTTTCTACATTTCCTAGAAGGTGGAGAAGAAGTATATCTATAATGCATATGACTATATAATTCAATCATATGAAACATTCATAATAGCCTCTAGACTTGATTTGGATGAAGTGATCCCCTACTCTCTATGGAGAAACACTTTGGGGATGGTAGGGCTATTCAGAAGCCTGTTTTCAAGAGTGGTGAGAAAAATACTGAAATGGGGACTACAGTGACATCAAAAGAGGTATACGGAGCGCAAAACAGAATTGTAATAGGATTTTGCTCATAAGAGTTCAAATGACCCCAGAGACAATTTAGTCCTATCAGTTGGTGCCTAGAGTAAGCAGAAACAAACCTGCTCTCAAATTTACTTTGGAAGACAAATTCAGTTGGCAAGGGAGATGCTGTGCTATACAGAGAAGCTACTGTTGAAGAGACCATTGCATAGATGTGAGGAACTCACATGGGATGGCTCATGTGGGATGAAACTATGTCATCTGGAAGCTTCCTGCTTTCATTTATTATTTTTTCTGGGTAGGTGTGATGAGCTCAATTGTTTCTAAGTTGCTGAAGGAATGCAAACATTTAAAATTTTTTAAATTCTGGTGTCCTGGGAAAAAGCCTTGATTGTTCCAACCTTAGTTATGATGCTAAAGCATGTTTTTCTTTAAAGTGTAGACCACAATGTAGAACTAGAAGAAGTGTACATAATAGCAGTATTATACAACTTTCAATTGTGAATGACTTAGCCATTTTTAGCAATGCAATGATCCAAGACAATTTTGAAGAATATGATGAAAAATGCTATCTCCCTCCAGAGAAAGAACTAATATAGTGTGAATGCAGATTGAATCATACTTCTTTAAAACTTTATTTATTTACTTATTTGGTTGGTGTTTTCTTTTACAACATTGCTAATATGGAAATATATTTTGTTTGACTATGCATGTATAATCTGTATCAAATTGCTTGCCTTCTCAAGTGGACAGAAGAGAGCCAGAGACAGAATTTGGAGCTCAACTTTTTAAAAATGAATATTAAAGATTATCCTTACATGTAATTAGGGCAAAAAGATATAATTTTAAAAATTTAACTTGAAGAAAAATAAAATAAAATATAGCTCACAAATCATTGCTTAAAGACCATCAGTGAAAGGGAATGAATTTTTCCTAACATAACCCAATGCATGCTGTTGGGTAGCTCTAATTGGGAGGAAGTTTTTATGTCAAACTGAAAATGACTGACTCTTTTTGTTTGCCTGTTTGCTGCTCCTAATTCTTCTTTTTAGGGCCAAGCAGATTCAGTTTCTCCCATCTATCTTCTGCTTTTTCAGATGTTTGAACAGTTCACTGAGACCTCCCTGTTCTAAAGTTTTACATGAATGATGGAGTTTCTCTCCCTTCTAGCTCTTAATGGAATAAATGAATGGCCCTAGGATAATGAAAACACCACTGCACTTGAAATTAGGATACCTGAGTAGCTCTGGCTTTGCCATGAACTTGCTGTGTGACACTGTGAAAGATGATAGTATCTACTCCTCTGTGATTTTCAGTATTCTCTTCTAATGACTCATCTACCTCTGAAACTCCTTCTGGGCTGGACAACTCTAACATTCTGTGAACTATGGACCTATAATCCACATAGGATTATGTGGATTTAAGTGAAAAAATCCTTTCTTTCCCCTATTTTTGGCAGATTCTCTCTAAGATCACAGATCAAGAGCTGGAAGGAACTTCTGAGGTCAACTAGCCCAACATTTTCATTTTACAGATGAGGGAACTGAGTCAAAGGAAGGTTTTTGGGGGTTTTTTTTAATAAATGAATTAGCCAATATCATACAGGTGCTAAGTAGCAGAAACAAGATTTCTTAGTCCTCAGAAGACACTTCTTATTCGAGTTTCAGCTTTCTTTTCCCTGGACCATGCTGCCTCCTAAGTGATATATGATACTGGAAATGTTGCTTCCCTTCTCCAGAAATTGTTTATAAAATAAGAAGAATGGAGAAAGTGATTTCTAAGATTCCTTTCAGCTCCAGATACTTTGATCCTATATATATTCCTTCCTTCCACTAAATTGGTGTCAATCACTTGTTTACCTATTTCTTTATTTCCTCCTTATTCATCTTCAAATGGCTATAGTTAAAAAGGTGGAAAGGTCAGCCTAGATAGATGTAGTTTGATAAATGCACTTCTACTTTAGGGAGAGCTCTTTATTCCGGAGCAGGTTGGAATTAGCAAGAGGTGATATATAAAATTTTCACTGTATACACACCTCAGAAATGCAAACTCTCCAAATCGAGGTTTGAGTTATTATTTTGTTGATTCTCTATACTTAATAAAATGATGGAGAAAATGTTAATAACATATAGTAAACTTAAAAGCATGCCTTGTGTACATTTCTTTTAAGGAGAGTTATTTGTTAAACATTTACCAGCTCACTTATTTCCATTATAAAACCACTGGTACAGGGTTTGTTACCAAGCTATCCTCTCTCCTGTTTGCTGTTAGAGAAACACCTCAAAATCGTAGTGTCCACCTTTTCTTTTTTCAGTACTTTTTGATCATTCACTTCAAACTTAGAAACATGGACTTCTAGAACAGCCAACAAAAGAGAAGTCATTTCTGCTTAAATTCTGGTGTCTTTTATTTTTGCTATCAAACATCTATCTCATTAATTAAATTAATTAATTAATTAATTAGTCTCAATTAATTAAAAAGTCTCTAAGACTTTTCTCTTAGCCTTACTTACTGTTTTCACTTAAAGGGGTAACATTTCCAGGAATTTTCCCCTCAAATGTGGATCATTTTCCCTCTTTTGGATCTATATTCACATGTATGTTAACCAGATAGATAATCAGAGACATATAGAAATGGAAAGAGCATCTGATTCTAGATCCAGGAAGGGAATAAATTTGTCCTATCCAATCCTAGATTTTTTGTGGTATAGTAGTCAAGTTATAGATGACTTCTCATGAGCCTATTTGTGGTTTTCTTGGCAAAGATACTGGAACGGTTTGCCATTTCCTTCTCCAGTTCATTTTACAGATGAAGAAACTGAGGCTAACAGGATTAAGTGACTTGCCTCCTGTAAGTAACACTCCTGTGTGAGGCTGGATTTAACTCAGCTTTTTCTCACTCCAGGCTCAGTTCTCTAGACGCTACACGACCTACCTGCCTAATCCTAAATTACATATATGAAGTAGTTTCATTTCCATAAGGAACACAGATTTTCAGATAATACTTATCAGTTTGGTGAAACAGAGAAAACTCTGTACTTGGTAAATCTGAGTTCAAGTTCTGGCTTTATCATTAACTAGCTTTGTGACTATGAATAAGTCATTTCAGTTCTCTGGTTCTATTTCCTCATTTGCAAAATGAGGTCATAGCTGTACTTTTCCACTATTTCACAGGGTTTTAAAGATCATGATCTGAAATCTGACCCTATCTTTACCTCTTGCTACTTCCCTGTAATCTTTAAATCCCTATAGATCTAGTCCATTCCTGGGAAAAGCTAGAGTACTGATAAACATTTGTTGGATAAATAAAAAAGTAAACCGGGTAAATACATAAATGAGTTAATGAATGAGTCAGTGAATGAAATGGATAAATGGATTTATGAGCAAGTAAATAATTAAGATCTGAATGAGTAAATGAATGAAGGAGTAAATGAACGCCAATTCCAAATACCCAAAGCATTTGTTTTACAGGGGATGGCTTAGCTAGCACTGCCTCCTAGTGGAAAGGAGCAGGAAGGCTAGTAGAGAGAGGGTAAAATGGGTGGCTTGGACCCCAGCCAAGCAAACACCCTATGTTTAGGAGGAAATCTTTGGAAAGGAGGAAGTTGTCGAAGAAATCATAGTCATATTGGGAGAAATGAGTTCTTCCCTCCTACACACACACACACACACAGAGAGAGAGAGAGAGAGAGAGAGAGAGAGAGAAGAGAGAGAGAGAGAGAGAGAGAGAGAGAGAGAGAGAGAGAGAGAGAGAGAAACAGTACTTAAAGAGGAATAGAAAATTGAAAATTGAAAGAGAAATAGAATAATGGACTGTCAGTCACTAAATCCTAAAACAAACTGGGTACACACAAAGTAAAGAAGTGATGAAGGAGAGTTTCCTTAAGTAGGCAAGTTTTTAGCTGGATTTTAAAGTTTGAGGAATATGGATTCACAGAGCAAGGTAAAGATCACACTGTTGGCCTGTGGGCATATGTTATTTAAATTTTCAAGTGACATAAAAGTGAAGGACAGAGTACCAAAAGATTCAGAAAAATAACATTAGTTTAATAAGTAAATAGATTAATAAAGATTAAACTGAATAGGAATAAATATAATATCTTTGAGCTGACTTTTAAAAATCAATTGTGCAAGTAAAGGTTTCTTGGAATGGTACAGTAAGACAATAGTTCCTGGGATGAGGATGTGGAGCTTTAGTGGACTCCAAACTCATCATGAATCAGCACTGTAGGATGACAACCAAGAAAGTGAATTTAATCTTAGTTTGCACAAAAAAATAGAATTTATGAATACTTCAAAGAACAAGGCTGCATCAATTGGCACAGAGCCCTCGTCCAAACTAGAAAGAGTAAGATGAGAATTTTTATTTCAAAGTAAAATTACGATATCTGCTCATAATTGTATTTAAAGTGAATTTATATAGAAAGGAGAAATAATAGCAAATTGTAGCAAAATTATTTTAAAATCATTCCTTCAGTTGATACAATTGATGCTCTTAGTCCTCATAGGGTTTTAGAAAAATGATAGTCCCACTATCATCTGCTATGGTTGGAGCGTATCCGGAGTGTTTCTGGGTTACCACTTTTTAGGAAGGACATTGATAAAAAAAAATGTATGGTAAATTCAATCTGTCAACATTCATTAAATGCTTAAATTCTAGGGATACCTAGCCTATTTGGCTCCAGGTGTCAATGGGTAGAAGTTGCAAATAGGTAAATTTAGACTTGATGGAAAACTTTCCTATAATTAGAGACAGGGGGATGGTCTTCAAGCAGATATGAATGAGAATTTTTTGAGAATGTCATAGAAGAAATGAATTCCTGTGCACCTAAAAATTGGACTAAAAATGCTCTTCTTCTGTTTGCCAGAGCAGGGTACATGTATCACTTCTGGAATAAATGCCTTTCCTGACAAGCAAATTCCTACCTTCTGCTGCCCATCTGTAGGCTGCAGCATTGTGCTTCACTTTGCTCCTCTGAAAATGGGATGGAGGCACCCCTATTTCCACTGAGACAGCAGAAGAGTGAAGTCCCCGAGGTGAAAGTTGAGCAGGAAGTTGCCTTCTTTTTATTATTGTTAGTATGACAAAATAGACCCCGATGTGGCCACTTCCTTCCACTAGAGGCTTCTAACCAAATTAGATCTCTCTGCCTTCCCTATCTGGCAAGAGCCACCTTTGGGTTTCCTGGATCCTACTGAGATCTCTGAATTAGTCAGCCTCGGCCCATCACCCAGATTTTGTAGCTAGTGACAATATTCTCCCCTCATCTGCCCAGCCGCAGACGCTGAAATGTTCACACCTGCAGGCTCTGTGCTCAGTGATGCACGGAAATCTCATATACTAGCTACAGCTATATAAGGACCTGTATGTGAGGTTAGTGTTGCTGTGAATTAAATGGTCACAGGAAGAGAGAAACTAGTCAAACCCCCTAAATTAGCAGATGAGACAGCTAAGGCCCAGAGAGATTGTGATTTGTCCGTCAAACAAGTAATTCAAACTTGGTCCCCTGGCTCTAAATCCAGTGTTCATTTCACTGTACCCTAATATCCCGATGACTCTAAAAACTGTACAATGTCTAATCAGATGGTCATATCTAAATATCTCTACTCAGCCTATTGGTTTGCATATTTAACTAAAAACTGTTATCCCTTCGGTTAAATAATAATAAAGATAACTACTCCTACTTGTAAATGCTCTATGGTTTACAAAGCCCTTTCTAAACAACCCCTTAAAGTTGGTAGTACAAATGTTAGTAAAATTAAACCCATCTTACAGATAAAAAAACAATTAAGTTCAGAGAAGTTACATGATTTGCCTAGAAACACATGATTAGGAGCAGAGATGTGCTTGTCCTCCCCAGGGAAGCCATTTAAACCAGTGTTTCTCAAATTTTTGTTCTTTGTTATTTCTATACTTTTAAAAATTATTGAAGTTTTGTCCAAGGAGTTTTTCTTAATGTGGATTCTATTTATAGATATTTGCCGTACTGGAAATAAAAAACTAAAATTGAATTTTTAGACCCTCTGAAAAGGTTTCTGAGACACCCCCCCACCCCAATTCTCTGTACCACATTTTGAGAGTCACTAATTTAAACCATGGATTCCATTAGGAGAAGTGACTCATTTGCTGATTGTTATATATTAGTCAGAGGACCAACTTTAACTGAAACATCAGCCTTCCCAACGTGTACCCTAGCAAAAATACCACCATGAGAATTTCCATAACCAGACACACGGACACCAACATAAATTATTTGTGTATATCCATGGGAATTAATGCTACAGAAATTTTATAAACAAATAATAAATGAAGCTAAGAACAAAAAGAAGAGAATGAGCCTGAGTTTTTTATTTGCTGGTTAGAAAAAGAAATGGACCACAGAAAGGGATAGAATTAAAGTCATGCAGTTGGTAAAAGAAAACCCATTAATGGAACCCCAAGACTTTTGACTTTAAGTTAATTCTTTTTTCACTACCCCATGCTTAGTTCATGTACTTTGCATGCTAATGTTTTCATGAGTTGATTCATGGTTCTCTGTCATCCTAAAGGGAGTTTTCCAGCAGGGTGCCTCAGGGCTCTGTTTTTGATGCCTGTCTTGCCATCATGTTTATCAATGTCTGGAAGAAATAGTTAACTTAACTGAATGCAAAGATTAGAATTCACAAAGAATCTCAAAAGCTGCAACTCTGGACTGATATCAATAAGATGAAATAATTTAAGGCAGGGATTTTAAAATCCTGAAGTTTCATTTTAAAAATATACTGAATAAATAAAGGAGAAAAGGAGCTAAATAAAGAAAACGAAGTAGGGCTGTTGCTTGGGATGGATGGTTGATGATAACTGGCAATGGCGAGAAGACTGAGCTGATCAATTCTTATACTGAGTCTGCTTTTTTTCTGTCAGTGAAAATGATGTTAGGTTTGGAAAAGACAGAACAATATTTCAAAGACGTGGTTGACCCTCCCAGGGTAAGCAGGGATGTAGTAAGGGTCTTTTTGATGAATTCAGATCACCTCACCCAAGTGAACTACATGCTCAACTCCTGAAAGGACTATCAGATGTGATAGCTGAGCCACTGCCAAGGATATGTGAAAGATCAGGGGACAAGGAAAGCACTGAGAAGGGACAGTATTGTCCTGGTTTCCAGAAAAGGGAAGAGAAAGGTCTGCTGTGAATTTGCTAGCAAATTTGCCTTTGATTCTTAGGAAAATTGCAGGGTTCTTCAAATTTTTTAAATAGGGGGCCAGTTCACTGTCCCTCAGACTGTTTGAGGGCCGGACTATAGTAAAAACAAAAACTTTGTTTTGTGGGCCTTTAAATAAAGAAACTTCATAGCCCTGGGTGAGGGAGATAAGTGTCCTCAGCTGCTGCATCTGGCCCATGGCCATAGTTTGAGGACCCCTGTGCAAAAGATAAAGTGCTGGAGCTGGAGTCAGTTCAGATGTCGCCTCAGACACTATGTGGTCCTGGGCGAGTGACTTAACTCTTATTTGCCTCAGTTTCCTCATCTATAAAACAAAAGTAATAGTAGCACCTACCTGTCAGGGTTTTTGTGAAAATTAAATAAGATAATATATCAAAATGCTTTAGAGATGCTCATGATGATGATGAATTGATGGACTTAGCATATTCTAAGTGTCCTATAAATATCAGCTAAATTTTAAATATTATTATTGTTAAAGAGATTTTCGCTGAGCAGCTAGAAAAGGAAGTGGTGATCACCAAGAGACTGCATGGCTTCATTCAGAGCATGTTGACTAACCGCATTTCCTTTTTCTGATAGGGGTTAATAACCGGCTAAACCAAGGGAAATGCCATAGTTATAGCTTATCTATATTTAAGGAAATAAGTTGACAAAATCTCTCATGCTCTTGTTGTGAAATAGGTAAAGAAATGTGAACTGGATGATAATACAGTTGGTTGGATTTGGAACTGGTGGAATGACTGTACTTGAAGGTCATCACTGGTGCAATTAGGGAAGGAAGTCCCTTCTAGGGATCTGTGTTTGTAACCCATGGCTTAGATAAAGGGATGGAGAGCATGATTATCAGATGTCCAGAGGACAAAGCTGAGAAAGGAGAGAGAAGATATTGATAATAGACTCAAGATCCCAAATGACTGTGATATGCTATTGAATCAAATAAGATAGAATTTAATAGGGATAAATGTAATGTCTTATACTTGGGATCAAAAAATTCAATATCACAAGCACAGGATGGGAAAGACATGGTGAAATAGCAGTTCTTATGCAAAGGATATTGGGGCTTAGTAAAGTATAACTAAAGTGTAATCTGTGTAATACAGGAGCCAAGTAAGCTCATGTAACCATATTAGGGAGATGAGAGTCTCACTGCACTTTTCCCTGCTTAGAATCCGTCTAGAATTTTGAGTTCAGTTCTGGGAGTCTCATTTTAGGAAGAATGGTACAGAAGATAAAACAGGAATCTAAATTCATGAAAATCTGGGTTCCTCAGACAAAAGCTGTATGACCTGCACAATCACTTGACCTTTATATATTTTAATTTCCTCATTATAAAATAGAGAACACTAGCACTTATCTCCCAGGGTTGTAAAGAGAAAATGAGATGATATTTGTAAAGTACTTTGGAAGTATTTTAAAGCACTATAGAAATACTAGCTATTGTTGTTGTTGTTGTTATGATGATTATTATTTACTGTTAAGAATATTGATAAAATGGAGAGTTTCCAGAACAGGGTCACCAGGATGACTGAAGCAGATGAAGCTATGCCATATAAAGAGTAGTTAAAAGATCTGAGGAAATGACACTAGGAGGTGAGGTGACTTAGGTAAGACATGGGGGCTGTCTTTAAGTATTTGAATGGCTGTCCCATGAGAAAAGAATTAAACTTGCTTAGGTTGACTCTGGATGGCAGAAATAGGGGCAATGGGCAGAGGTTGCAAAGGGGCAAGAGAGCTGCTAATACCTCTGTACCCCAAAAGCTCAGAACACATAGGAATATTGTGTTCAGTTCTGGGTAAAGATGAGGAGAGTTCAGAGGAGGATGTTAAAGATGGTCGGGGACTGGAAAACATCTCATATGAAGTTTCATAAGCTCTAAGATTTTTTAGAGGTTCACATTAAGTGATCCTATAATTCTTATGAACTGGGATGTTTAGGTTGAAGAAGAGAAGATTTGGGTAGGGAAGAAAGGAGGGGTGGAGATGGGCAGACAAGAGCTTTCTTTAAGACTCTGAATGTGGAAGAGGGATTAGATTAAAGTGTATGCTCTATGGGGAAGAAATGGGACTTGTAAATCCCAAAATAAATCTTGTGCTTTCCCACCTTTGGCAATTTCTTTGAATCTCCTCTTCCCCTTGTATATTTATTGTATTGTTGGTATGTTTGTGTATGTGTGTGTTCTTGAGATAAATGTAACCCAGAAAAAAGAAAATGGATATCCCCTTGTACAACTACCTTGTATATACATATTAGCATCTCTTTAGGGATGACCAAGGGATTGGAGTGAATAATCTTGAGATATATACCAGATGGTCAGACAGAAATCTCTAAGATTCTTTGAAACTAATGTCTAAAGGACTTGAGACTTCTTTCCTTCTTCTCCCTCCTCATCTTGCTCCTTTTTTTCCCTTCCTTCTTCTACAATGGATTATAGAGAGAGAACTCAGTGATCCTTTACTGAACTTCTTATTCTCCAGAATGGGCATCCAGGAGGCAAAGTGGATAGAGGACTAGGCTTGGGGTCAAGAAAACCTGAATTCAAATTCTGTCTCAGACATTTTACTAGCTGTGTGACTCTCAGCAAATCATCACTTAATCTTGATTTACCTCAGTATCCTCAATTATAAAATGGAAATAATAATAGCACCTACCTCTTAGGGTATCAAATGATATAAGAATTGTAAAGCACTTAACACAGTACCTGGTACATAGTGCACATTACATAAATATTATTGTTTAATAAATTATTTATATAAATGATATTATTATTATTAGGCAGAACTGAGTCTGAATTACCCATATGTGCTCTTGTTTTCTTTTTATTGTCATTAAAGATATTATAATCATTTACTGTATTGTTGGTATGTTTGTATATGTGTGTGTTCTTGAGATAAATGTAACCCAAAAAAAAGAAAATGGATATCTCAGATATCCAGGGAGAGACAAATAGAATTAAATATTGCTGGGAGGCATTTCTTTGCAAAATTAGGGGCTTAGAAAAACAGGATTTTATTGATTCATTCTTACACTAGTTTTCCCCAAAGCAGAAAAAAATCTAAGTGAGTACAAAGCATTACATATAAAACAAAATTCAAGAGTCTTGGGAAATCGGGGGTAAATGCAAATGAGTTGGAGATGGGTTGTTTTTTACCTGGTACCCCCAGGCATTTCATATTTCCCTTTGTTACATTTTGTTACATTCCCTTTTTTATCACTCACAGATTTAAAATAAACCTTAAAATAAACCCTGCGAGATGGAATGAATATTTGCTGAAGAGAAAGCCTTGATTAAATGGAGGAATTCCCAAATGGAGGAGTCAGCAATGAGTGATCCTGCCCAAACAAGTGGGGGCCAGCCAGAAGGGAGTAACTCTTCCACCTGCTCAACAACTTTTCACTTTCTACCACACATGTTACTTACTAGAAATACAGTAACCCCGTATTAGAAAGAGTTAGATGTACGTGTCACATCCCCCAATAAAATACCTTTCTTGAATTCAAGGATCATTCCATTTTTTTTTCTTTTTATCTTCAGCACTTAGTACAGTGTCTGGTAGATAGAAGTTTAACGAATATTTGTGACTTGATTAAACAAGTGATCTCTCAGGTTCCTGTTAGCAGGATTATATGGACAAGGAATGAGATTTCATACTCAAGAGTATGTATGTGTGTGTGGCCAGATTTCCTTAACCGAACCTCATACGTGAGAGGCAATATGGTTTGGTGGATAGAATGATGGCCAGGAGATTCAGAAGGCCTTCATTTCAGATTCCTTTTCTGACATTTCCTGGCTTTGTGTCTCTTGGCAAATCATGTAACATCTCTGAGACTCTGAGGTCATTCCCTGACTTAATCAGTGAGTTATAGACTGCTTGCAATCTGTGTTGCTAGAGAAAGTTCCCTCACAAAGGAAATCACAGAACCTTAATATATTGGAAAACCGTGTATAAATCAGGAGCTCTATAAAAACTGAGGTGGGATACCCAAATGGATCATTGAAAACAGATTCGACTTAGGTGGAAAGCCAGGGTACATGGGCATTCTGCCAAATCTACAGAGCTCTTAGCATCCTCTACGTGCTTCTTGGTATTCTTGATAACTTCTCCCCCAGCATTCCCCAGACTAAGACCTCTTCAGAACCCTTGTACCTCTCAAACCAGTAAGGCCCACCTGCAAGGTGGGATGTAGTGGACTCTCCAGCATGGAAGATATGATGGTGGCTAAATTAATTTGAGCACAGAACATTTGAAGGCTGAAAATATAGTGGCAAGATTTAATTTTGACCCAATAAGTATTTATTAATCACTTACTATGTGCAAAAAAACAATCCTACGTACTGGGCAAACAAAACTGGAAAAAACCCAATAAATTTATATTCTATTGGGATTGGTAGGGAGGAGGAGCAAATAAAAATCTGCTCTATAATGTTGCATGTGATGGAGTACATGCCCAAAATGCTATGAGAAATTTGAAGAAGAAAAGATTGCTTTCATGTGGGGGGAATTAAGGAAGGCTCCGAAGATAAGGGAAGGGAAGGGTGGGATTCAACATGCAGACATACAGAGAGAGTACGTTCCATGGATAAGGATGGCAGGAGAGGGGAGCTTGAAATGAGGAATGAGGCGTCTGATTTGTTTGGAATAGCATGTGTGAAAGGTGCCATTATACCCTCAGATCCCTCAGAGAAAATGGGATGGTGATATTGTAGAAGAAAATGAAGAGGAAATCAAGCCAGTGTTTATAGCAGAATGACTACTGTCATAAAACGCAGTGCTGCTCTGAGGCTAATTTTATATAGCAGTTTCTATAGGGAGAAATAGCAATGACACTAAATTTGCTCAGGCTATTTTCTCAGTCCCAAAAATTTTTCTTCCAGGAATGGGGAGGTGAATGGTCACTGTGCCACCTTGTGGCCATGATTGGGAAATGCACCATTCCCCAAACATCAACATCCCCAAAGAAATCAGCTCTGCCCCCTCCTCCTCTGACACCTCAAATATCAGTCCCACCAGCCTGCCTAGGTCAGGGTTCATCATCCCCACCCTTGAAGACAATAAGTTAGACAGGAAAGGGCACAGCTAATGTTCTTAACCCCCTTTCTGTCCCACTCATTTTAAAAGGTACAGATCAATATCTTAGATTATTAGTTCATTGATTTTCAGGGTCCTGAGATCACATAACATAAGTCAAAACTTATTTAAACTGTGGGTCTCAAGCCCATATGGGATCGTATAACTGAATGTGGTGGGCGAAAAAAAAATTGGCAAAAGTAAAAGGTTTCCAAATATTCTATGTCTTGTAAATATTCCAATGAGATTTAATTGTTTATGTAAAAATTAACAAGCACATCCATCTCATTAGTATGCAAATTTGTTTTTATCTTTACTAAATGGCAAAATTATATGTATACTAAAATTATTTCAAAATAAATGGCTTTATGATTTATTATCTGTAAATGTTTGATTTGTATGCCTATATTTTTAAGATTAACAATTTCTCTAGTGAAAAAAGATCACAAGTAGAAAAAAATTTAAGAAGCCCTGATGTATATCAGGGAGTGTCTAAGGAAAGAAAGCCCAGCCGCGGGCACCTAGCAGGAGCAAGCACCCAGAAGTCTATGCTGACTTCATATTTTTGCCTACAGATAGTCCTGTTAGGCTGGGGCAGAGGGTAAGTGATGTAAGCTACAAAGGCATCTCATAGTATACAAAGAGCTGGCCAAAGGCTCTGGTTATTCTGCTTCTTACATGTTAACTGCATGGCTTTGGGCCAGTCATTTAACTTCTCGCTGACCGGGGCAATTTTCTAAAACTAGAAGTTGTAGAAATACTGATCTGTGAAGTGAAAGTTCCTTACCACAGCAGTGAATAAATACAGCAGTGAATCACAGATCCAAACACAAAAACGCACAGGTATACATACACACCTATAGACACATACCTATGTACATCATCTATGATGGAATCCTGTCCCTTCTGACCCCATCCCCAACGTACATATATCCCACAACCCTTAGCCCTGGTAATTCCTATTGAGTTTATTTCCACATCTCTCTGAAACCCTTTTCTTCATCCTTAATGCTACCATCTCAGTCCAAGTCTTTGCCATCTCTTTTCTGGATCATTCACATAGATTCACAACCTATCTCCTTGCCTTTAGTCCTTCCTCATTTGAATTTACCCTGTTAGACATAATTGCAAAATTATCCTAAAGTACATTTTATTGCAACATCCCCCTATTCAAAGAAATCTTCAGTTCCCTTTTAATGATGAATAATGTTTCAAAACCTTAGCCTGACATTTAAAGCTCTCTCTAATATGATCTATCTTATCATCTCTCACTATTCTCATTCATGCGCCCAACTTGGAAATCAATTTAAATAAATTAAATGGCTCCCTAAAACATACATCCTTTCCTAACGCTATGCCTTCACTCCTATTGCTCCCAAGGCTCCAAATCTCCATGATTAAAATTTTATCCATTATTGAGGACCTAACTAATAACCCTACTCTTCCCAAGAAGGCTTCCCTTAGCACTCCAAACAAACAGAATCTGTCTTTCCTCTTGCTTCTGTAGCCCTCTTTGTTCCTCTTTTATGGACTTGTAATGTGCTTACCTTTGATTTTCTTTTCCTGTTCTCTCTCTCTACTAGAAAGTATGCTCCTTGAGGGTGGGGGCCATGTCTTTTTCCTCTTCATATCCTCATTCTGACCCCCCAAAAAATTCCCACCAGCACAATTCCTTGCCTAAGGAATGCAAATTCTATAAGTGCTTGAGATGATTTGTCTTTATGTAGCATCCAGGAACTCCTCCAACCCTTATATTGGGTACCAGGGCTAAGGTGTTCTGTAAGGTATTCTATAAAACCATGATTCATGAACCTACATTTATTACTCAGCCAGAAAATGCAATGCCTCCCAAGGGCAGGCATTTAACAAACAGAATAAGAAAAGTAAAAATAAGACATTTTGCCCCATAAACTTGGGGCACAAATATATACTCCTCTGGAAGACTGGATTCATGTAGAGGAATGTGTGGAGAGGTATATGCCCAGGGAACATAGTAGCCAAGGCCTGCAACTCTTGCATTTGACAGGGCAGGAAAACTGATGTCTTCCCAGGAGGTACCTGCAGCGCTCCCACCGGGCTTCTCCGCTGGGTGCCGGCCCAGGCAGTCCCCACCACATGCAATTGGGCACGGCCTCATTGGGCATGCAGGGGCAGACCTTCTCTGTCTGCAGGCCCTGCCTTCAGCTGAAGCCTTTGGCTATGGGGCTCCCGCTGGCTCTCTCCTCGTGCTTCGGTGCAAAAGCCAGAGACTTTTCTCCAGTTCTTTTAGAAAAGTAGCCATGTAACCAATCCCTGTGTTCTTGCCTTTCTTTATATATCCCCAGAGCTTCGCATAATACTTGGCACATAGTAAGTACTTAATAAATGCTTCTTGCCTGCCTGACTGACAGGAGCATAGATGCTGTGTCAATAAAGCAGCTGTCTTTGCTTCAGCCATAAGACTAGGAAAAAGCTCCAGGAAAAAAAAAATCCTTCTTGGCTTTTTTCTTTTCTTTATAAAATGGCATTTCTGTTTCCTTCCTGAGTCTTGGCTGGAATACAGTTCATCTTCAGCAGGAGATTCTTTGCCCCGGGCAGTGAGCTCATTAGGATACAGAGCAGTCTTCTCCCTGCTAGCAAATGCCTCCAGGCTTAGCCTTTTCTTTGGATCCAACTTTCTGGTCCAGAAGTTTGAGTCTTTCAGTCTGACGCCGAACTCTGGGCTATGGCGTTCCCCAGGCTTGGGGTCTTAACCTCCGAAGGCCAGACTGTCCCTGGTGATGCAGTAGGTCCCTGCCTAGGCTACCTAATAGCTCAAATTTAGGGATTAATGAAATAATCCCAAATCCCAAATGAAAAATCCCTTAATGAAATAAGGGATTAGATAGACAGACAGATACATTCTCTGTCTTCTCACATACTGTAGGAAGGAAAAGATGTAGCTGAAGGCAGGGAGCAAGGGGATTATCTCTCCTATCCAGGTAGCCACATTCTGAGAGTTTCTTGGGCACATGCAGTCAACCAAGAACAAAGGAGAATCATTTTTCCATCTGTGTTCTAAGTATCCATCTAATGCCATGCACACAGTAGGCAATTACTCGCTGTTTGCTGGCTTGGGTTGCCTAGTATGTGATTATTGTTCAGGTGTTTCCATCATGTCCGACTCTTTCTGATCCCATTTGGGATTTTCTTGGCAAAAGTGCTGAAATGGTGGGCTGTTTCCTTTTCCAAATCATTTTACATATGAGGAAACTGAGGCAAACAAGGTTAAGTGACTTGGCATGTAAGTGTCTGAGACCAGATTTGAACTCAGGTCTTCTTCCTGACTTTGCCCTCTGTAGATATTTAATAAGAGTTAAACTAGAAAGGGTAGAAAAGTGCATGAGTCTACCTATGAATGTTTTTATGGATGTGTAAGGAAAGGCATGATGGACTTGATGTGGCCTCTGATATATGATCCTATAATCTTTTCTAAATTTTGGGCGTGATCTGTGGATGGGCTGGATTATTCTGATTTTTCATCATTTCAAAAGTGGGCAAAAGCCTAAATTCTTTGAGCAAATGTAAAAGTAAGATTTGGTGGGGAAAAGGTACTCCTGGAGGAGGGGTGAGAATAGGGAATAGAGAAGGCTACTAGGGTAGAGGTGAAAAAATCAAGAGAATAGGAATGGAACCTGAAGAAAAGAATTTTTGCAGCAATTTTTTAAATAAAGGTCTGAAATTCATGATATATAAGGAATTGATTCATTTATACAGGAAAAAAATTCATTCTCTAATAGATAAATGATTAAAAATATAAATGGACAATTATTAAAAGAAAAAAGAAAAACTATCAACAACCATATATAATACAGATAAATAATACTAATAAGAATACTAATATAAAGAACTGTGACATTGGGGAGGACCAAATTCTTCATATCTTCTTTTCACAGGATTAACTCCCTTTTCAAACTCTACCATATGTATGATTACATGTGCACATATATTAAATCTCTTTTATAATACACATAAGCATACTGTGAAGGGCAGTCCTGTACTTTGAGTTATGCTCAGTTTCTCAAGATGCTATTCCTTAGCTTGACTATATGATGGTACATTGTTTGTGATATAACAGACAGTTCCTGTATTCAGTACAAAATATTTTAGTTGCATCACAAGTTGACACAAAAAGAATAATGACAATTGTCAAAAGACCTATAGGAGGTCAGCATACGAATACATTGCTGATGGAGCTGTAAATTAATCCAGATATTCTGAAAAGAGATTTAAAACTATACCCCCCAAATCATTAAACTGTGTTTTTTGATCCAGTCATATAATTACTGTGCTTATGATCTCAAAGAGAGAAGAAAGGGACCCACATTCTCCAAACCATTTCTAGGAATACTTTTTGTTGTACCCCAAATTAAAACAAAATGGGTATCCCATCAACTAGGGAATAGCTTAATATATTGTAGTATATGATAAGAAACAATGAAATAGAAGATTCAGAGAAGCCTAAGAGGTCTTCATGAATTGATGCAAAGTGAGTCTAATAGAACAAAGGAAATGAATTATGGAACGACTATAAAGTTGTAAAGCAAAGCAACTGAAAAACTTGAGAACTGTTAGTGCAATAACTAAGCAAAACTCCAGATGACTGACTAGGAATCATGATCCAGAGTGACAGACTGGATGTTCAGAAAGAAACATACTTTTTTAGTCATATGTATGGATCTGTTTTGCTTGAATATATTCGTTGGTTTTAAGAGATAGTTGAGTTTTTTGTTTTTTTCTTCAGGGTAGAGTTATTTTAAAAAATGTGTGTTTGTGTGTGTGTGTGTGTGTGTGTGTGTGTGTGTGTGTGTGTGAGGTAGGTGGTAAGAGTGAAATAAAAATCTGCAGAAGCGAGTAGAAGGAAGTTTAAAAGGAAACACAAACTGTGATAAACTTAACATATAATTAAAAACAAAAGCTAGATGTAACAGGGATATCCAGTGCCCAATGCAATCTTCATTCTTCATTATATAAGAAAATGCACAAAACTGTCAATTATCTTCAAGGTAATATAATATAAATAACTAAAAATAATATAAAAAATAAGAGGAAGTAAAAATTGTAAATCTAAAAAAAAGGTTCTATAGAGCAATTCCAAGCTAAAGAGTCAGTATCTTTGGAAATTGAGCCATTAGCAGTTAGTATAACTCAAGGCTCAGGCTTGGCTTCTTCCCATTGTCCATTATAAAAGAGATTTAATATATTTGCATACATAATATGACAGAGTTTAAAAGGGGAGCAACTGCTCCAGTGACCACCTGTTGTTGAGGCAGTTAACCACTGAGGTTCCTAAGCAGCAAACCGGTAAAATAATAAAATAACTGGTGTCTCAGTTTCCTCATTTGCAAAGTAAGGGTAAGGATATCAAAGCTCACTCTCAGGGTTGGTGGGAGAGTGCAGTGGGATTACGTATGTAAGGCACTTTGCAAAGGCTAACTATAATTACTGAAAAGGACTGTGGGGATGTTTTCCTGATGCTGTTAATAAAGTCGTGTTGTTGTGGTCAGGAAGCTGGCCTTGAGGGGGTGGAGTACCAAGTGTGAATAGAGAGCTGATGCTCTTGGCCCGAGTACAGGAGTGTGAGAGAGAGGAAGGATGGGAGGATGTTGTGATTGAGTCACTGGGTGGGGGTGGATCCCTAGTCTGCATGAGGGTATTCTAGGGCTCCCCTCAGAGTGGTCTCTGATTTGTGGGACCATTGGAAATCTCAGAGCTAATACAAATACCCCGGCTCTCTCCTTCCTTCCCGGAGGGGAGACTGAGGATATGCTGGGGCCCTGGTGTCCAGTCGCTCTAAAGGACAATTAATTCCAAAATCCAGAGACAGTGATGGCAGAGATCTGAGAGATGTTGTTGCCAAACGGGGTAGTTTTTATCCCTAAGAATGTGCCTGAGAGATCAAGATGCAGGAAGGCGTGCCAGAGTCTGAGGATCAGGACGTTTCTGACCAGGTCCATGTGAATGTGTGGGTGATCTATAGGTTTATATTATGTGTGTGTGTGAGGGTAGAACGGCGGTATAGACAGGGAACAAACTATGTTGATAGAGATGGGGCCAGAAAGAAAAATTGACCATCTTTCCAACTGACTTTTTAAAGATTCCCTCGAGGCCTTTCTGGCCTCTTACCAAAACCAAAAATAGCAGCAGACAAGTAAGTAAATATCTTCCTTCCGTTATTTTGAATTTAGACCTAGAGTCTCAGCTCTGTCTGTGCCTATTGCACAGAGAATAATGGAGAAGGGAGGCTGGATGGGGAGGAGGCATTTAGATGGAGAGGGTGGAAGAGAGAGGGAAGTAGACTCCTACCCAGACCACTGGCCTTAATGCTGGAGTCAAATAATCTGCTCAGGGCTTCCTTTCCATCAGTTCCACCAGCATCCTTAAGCTCCTGCTATATACAAGGCTTTTTTGTCTTTGCCCTAAAGATAAACAAAAACCAGAATTGTTCCTGACTTCAAGAAACTTACATTTTACTGTTTTTATTTCAGAAACATCATTATAATTGCTTTTTTTTAGCAAGTATTTATTAAAGTGCTTATTCTGTGCCAGGTGCTGTACTAAGCACTGGATGTAAAAGCAAAATAAGATGGAGGCAACTGTACAAAAGATGTACAAGTGAGATGTATAAAGTACAAATGGGAGTGATTTTAGAGGAAAGGTCTCTTACAGAGGTAGGAAGGAACTAAATGCTGAAGGAGACTGAGGAAGCCTCCAGCTCTGTGAAAGGTAAAACCCATGAGAGACAATCAATGAAAAAGCACCTGTCAGGGAACTGAGCAAGGGACAGAAAGTATCCCAGTACCACTGGATCACAGAATACCTGATGTGAAGGGGAACAAAGTGTAAGAAAAGCAGAAATGTAGGAAACACTTTAAAGCTGGATTTGATGGGGGGATGTCCAAAAGGATGATCATTTTGGCAGCAAAGTGAATGACAGGACTGGGAAGGGAGAGACTTGAGGGAAAGAGATCCATAAGAAAAATATTGCAATAGTTCAGGCACAAGATTATGAGGGATTAGACCAGGGTAGTGGCTATGTGAATGGAGAAGAGGGTATGAGAGAAATGGTGAGAGCAGAAAGGGAAAGACTTGACAACAGATTGGGTTTCTTGAGTGAGTTCAAGTGAAAAGCTGAGAATGACATTGAGGTTGAGAGCCTTAACTGAGACTATGGTGGCGCATTTATTGTAATAGGGAATTTGGAAAGGGGGGAAAGTTTTGAGGGAAAGATAAAGAGTTTTCTTTTGTATATGGTGAGTTTGACATGCCTATAGGGCATCCAATCCAAGCTGTCCAAAAAGCAATTGAAGATGTAAGACTGGAAGTCAAGAGAGAAATAAATAGATCTGAGAATCATTTGTGTAGAGGTGATCATTTAATCCATGAAAGCTAATGAGCAAGAGACATCTCTAGAGGGAGGAGAGGGGCCAGGACAAAGTTTTGAGAGACTTCTATGATTAGTAGGCTTGACATGGATGAAGAACCGGTAAAGGAGACCGAGAAATGGTCAGACAAATAAGAGGAAAACCAGAAGAGAGCAGCTTCACGAAAACCTAAAGAGAAGAGAATATCAAGGTTGAGATTGTAATCAGCTGTGTCAAAATCTTCAGGAGATGGAGAAGGATGGGACTGAGAAAAGGTCTCTAGATTCAGCAATTTTTTTAATACCAATCTTTTTGATTGGTAACTTGGAGTAGTTTCGTTTGAATGATGAGATAAGAAGCCAGGGTGCAAAGGGCTTAAAAAGAGTGAGAGGAAAGGAAGTGGTGACATCAGTTGCAGAAAGCTTTCTCAAAATGTTTGGCCAAAAAGAGGAGGAGAGATACAGATTGATTCTTAGCAGAGATTGTTAGATAAAATTATTGTTTTTGATCTTTTCTTTTCTTCTCTTTCCTTCTTTCTTTCTTTCTTTCTTTCTTTCTTTCTTTCTTTCTTTCTTCTCTCTCTTCCTTCCTATCCTCCCTTCCTCCCTCCTTCCCTCCCTCTCTTTCTCCCTCCTTCCCTCCCTTCCTTTCTTTCTTCCTTCCTTCCTTCCTTCCTTCCTTCCTTCCTTCCTTCCTTCCTTCCTTCCTTCCTTCCTGCCTTCCTGCCTTCCTGCCTTCCTGCCTTCCTGCCTTCCTGCCTTCCTTCATTCCTGGGGGAAGATAAGGACATATTTGGAAGTAGCATGGATAATGCCAGTAGAGAGAGTAAGATTTAAGATGGAGGATGGGGAATGAGTGCAATAAAAGGGACAATCTGCTAAAGAAGACAGGTTTGAAAGTAATCAAAGGTATATGTAGATGGATTTTCCTTGGCAAGGAGAAGGGCCACCTCTTCATGTGGGACATGGTAAAGAAGGGAAAACCTCAAGAATGATGTGAAATGAGGAGGGAAGGAGAGAGAATTCTTGGTAAATGGCCTCAATTTTTAAAAAATTAAGTGTGAAACAAGATCCTTAGTTAGGAGAAGGAGGAGTCATGGAAACCCTAAGGAAAGATTAAAAGATTTGGAACAGATATTATGGTGATGGAATTATGGGATGCAGAATCTATTAGATAGATGGAAAAAGATTGTGTTGCTGCAGTGAAGCTCAAGTTAAAATTATACAAAGTAAATTTGTAATTGACCCAGTCAGTACAGTTTCTGATTTTTCTCCACTTTCATTGAGTAACATGTGAATAGTTTCAGAAGCAGCAGATAGCAAAGTAATCCAAGGTGGGATATGTTAAAGAATAATTGGGAAAAGGACAAAGGGGCAAGGGACTCAAGTGTAAAGGATAGTGTCAAATTTAACCTTCACCAAGTTGTTGAAATAGGGAAGGAAGGAGTATAGTCAGTCAATAGCCTGGGAAATGCTTGAAAGTGGAGACACTGGAGGATGAAGATAAACAAGTGGATAATATCAAGGATCATACCTTTTTTTCTGGAGACATAAAGGGCTAATAAATAAATTCAAAGGGCTTTGTTCTCTTCTCTTTCTCAGTCTGTCTTTGCTTCTTTTACACACAATATACATACATACTATATATATAGTGTGTGTGTATGTATAAAATATTGAGAGGACATATTTATAGTAATAGAATTATTCCTATTAATGCCCAGATTGGGCACAAATAGTTCATATGAACATTTGGAGTAGAGATGTCTCTAAATTTGCATATCCCCCATTTCTTTGAGTTTCTATAATTCTGCTTTGCTCATAGAGCACAGTGCCTTTTTTGATCTGGTGGCACAGTGGATAGTGTTGAGCTTGGAATCAGGACTTCTGGCTTCAGACACTAATGAACTGTGTGACACTACTCACTTAAAAAGAAAATCTCTGTTTGCCTCAATCTCAACTTAAAAAGCAAAATCACACCTATCTCACAGGTTGTTGTGAAGATCAAATGAGATAACATTTCTAAAAAGTTCATAGCACAGATGACAGAAGAAGATAATGATGAATTTGGAGGCAATGTGAGAAAACTGGGACACTGATACATTGTTGGTGGAGTTGTGAACTGATCCAATTATTCTGGAAAGCAATTTGGAACCATGCCCAAAAGGCTATCAAACTATATATACCCTTTGATCTAGTAGTGTCTCTACTGAGCTTATACCCTAAAGAGATCTTATGGGAGGGGAAGGGACCCACATGTGCAAAATTTTTTTTTTGTGGCAGCCCTTTTTGTAGGGCCAGAAACTGGAAACTGAGTGGATGCCCATCAGTTGGAGAATGGCTGAATAAATTGTGGTATATGAATAATATGGAATATTATTGTTTGGTAAGAAATGACCAGTAGGATGTTTTCAGAGAGGCCTGGAGAGACTTACATGAACTGATGCTAAATGAAATGAGTAGAACTAAGAGAACATTGTACACAGCAAAAAGAAGATTATAGGTTGATCAGTTGTGATGGACGTCTCTCTTCAACAATGAGATGATTCAGGACAGTTCCAATGATCTTGGGATGGAGAGAGCCATCTGCACCCAGAGAAAAGGAGGGGACCTTTTGTAGGATAACTTAGAGGTGCTTCAGGAAAGATCAGTCTTGCTTGGGTAAAAAGTTCAGTGATAATGGTGTCAGGGCAAGCCAGCAGGCTTCTTCGGCTTCTTCTGCTGATAATTTTTTGCACTCCTAAATTTCGATCATTACCACTCTGAGGCTAGATAGTTGTAATAGCCTCTTCCTGGCCTCCTTGTCTCCAGTCTCTCTCTCTCTCTCTCTCTCTCTCTCTCTCTCTCTCTCTCTCTCTTTCTCAACTGGGATTAAGTGACTTGCCCAGGGTCACACAGCTAGGAAATGTTAAGTGTCTGAGATCACATTTGAACTTAGGTCCTCCTGACTTCAGGGCTGGTGCTCTATCCACTGTGCCTTCTAGCTGCCCCCTTATCTCATTTTTCTTATGCATCACGATAATTGTGGAAATACATAGAAAAATTGCACATGTTTAAGTTATATTGATTACTTGCCATCTAGGGGAGAGGGTGGGGGTAAGGGAGTGGGAAAAATTGGGACACAAGGTTTTGCAAGGGCGAATGTTGAAAATTATCTATACATATCTTTTTTAAAATAAAAAGGGTTTAATTAAAAAAAAAGTTCTTAACACAGTGCCAGGCTGTATAAAGAGGTAGTTACTAGCTAAATGCTTATTTCTCTTTTTTATGTACTTGCTGTCCCTCTCTCTACTCCTTCCTAAGCCACTTGACAATAGAGATCTTTGTATTTGCATTGCCAGTTGCAACTACAGAGTAGTTGGCACAAAGTAGGAGTATAATGACTATTTGTTGAATGTTTGATTAAATATTTGATTGATACAATATTGATTAAATATTTGATGCCCCTCCCTCCAAGCCAGCCCATTTCATTCTTGCACATTTCTAATTGTTAAATTCTTTCAAGGAGTTGAAATCAGATCCTGGGCAATGTCTATCTATTATTTCTACTACAAAGGCCAAAGATCAAACCTAATCCTTCACATGAGGAATATTTGAAACAGGATTTCTTGCTACATCCAGTAATTTGTTCCTACTCTAACATTAAAGTCACCCAGAATTACAAGCTTGCCCTCTTCGGGCACATTGATGATGAGGATCTCTAGTTCTTCACAAAAATTTTCTTCATCATGGTGGAAGCACAGACACTGATTGATCAACTGATCATGGAGCATTTTCCAGCAAGTGGTAATCACATTGTCATGAGCCTATCTCCACCACAAATGTTCATATTTCTGTCCAGCCTGTGGTAAAGCATTGCAAGCTCATATTAATCTGCTCGCCACAGTCAAGTTCCATGGTTTGATTCTAAGATGGTGATGTCACTTTGGGTTCCTTCAAGAACAAAGGACAACAATCAACCAATCAATTTGAAATCAGTTCTACTGATGTTACTAATCAAGGCTTGTCTGATTGTTTTGTTGATTGTCTAGATTTAAAGAAGTGATGGAGAAAAATGTTAATAGAGCAGATAATAGAATTTAAAAGATATATCCAACGTCTTTTGTTTTTTCAGTTAATTGTTTAAAATTCACCGGTATACCCATTCTTGAAGGCAACTATCATGTTTTTTCTCTCTTTTCCTGCCCTCCAAATTTTCTCTTTTCCAGGCATATAATCTCAGTTCCTTTGCTTGTTCAGTATGGTCTCCTGTTCCCTTTTCATTGAATTCATTCCAGCTTGTGAGTGTATTTCTTAAAATGTGACACCTGAACTTAATACCCCAACTGTATTCTGACTAGGGCAGAAGACAATAGGACCCTCATATCCCTCGATCTAAACACTAGGGCTCTTTTAAGGCACATTAAAAACTAATATCACATTAATTTTCTGGATTACCATAATTACACTGTTGACTTTGAATTGGCTGTATACTAATACCCCTAAATCTTTTTGACTTGAGCTTTTGCCTAGTCACACCTTCCACTTAGTTCTCTGCATATTTCATTTTTTCCTTTTTGCACATGAGCAAATATTTAATTCTTGGTATGTTCCCTTAATTTGCTATGTGTGTATATACTAATGGCTTTGTGTGCCCAGATTATAATGGGATAGATTTGGTTTTCTTTTTATTTCCTTTCTGACTTGCCAAGTATTGTAAACTCTTGATTAGATTGTCAGTTACTTGGAAACAAGCTTTCTTCACCTTTGCCTAGCACAGTGATTGGCCCATAGTAAGATTCAAGAAAAGATTATGAAATGGGGACCATTGTTCCAAGGTTATATCTCCTACCACACTTGGCACATAGCCCTGAAAAGTGCTCAGTTTGCTGAATAAATTACAAGTACATGGAATATTAAATGTATACAACCAATTTCAATATGTTCCTATTTTGCATCTGAAAGTATTCTTTGTTTTACAGAATCCAATAGCAAGTTGACTATTCATGTTAGTGTTGATAAAAGTGAATCTCATTTCCCTTTTGACTTCCATTGTAAAATCAGAGGTGTACTCCTAAAGAGAGATTTCTCTAATAATTTGAGATGAAAACTTAGATGAGAAAGTGGTTGAGATAATAAACAACCTTATATCGTACTTGGTATTATAATGCACCATAAGTAGGACATGATGGGAGTTGTACTTCCTACTTATCAATTCATGTTTTCTTTGAAGCATTTCTATCAATTTTAAGATCATCCTTTCACCATTAGGTAACAGCTTGAATGATAAGAATTATTTTTATGCCCAGAAATTCCTAAATTCCACACTCATAGCTACTAGAAATTTATAGCTGTTTTCCTTTGGGACAGGTTTGTAGAGGACCTAATAGAGCCGGGCTGTAATGTGACACTTACATGATTTATTCAATCCTAATTTTTTTTTAAAATTTGAAGCTTTGAGTTTTGTAAGTGAACTGTAAAATGAAGTGAATGCCAACTTTAATCGACTCTTCTCAATACTTAGAAGGAGGGGCTGATATTCATTAAGCAAATATTTTTATTGGGCACTTACACAACACTGTGTTACTGGGGATATAAAAGTTTTCATTGTCTATTCCTGCCTTCAGGGATTTTCCAAACTATATCTGAAGGGAAAGTTCATTATAGATTCATGAGATTTAGCGCTAGAAGTGACCTTAGAAATATAAGAATCAAATACACTCACATACACATATACAGACATATGTGTGTATGTAATACACATGTATACATATCTACATATACATACATGTATACATGGAAATACATATGTACACAGTGAGTGCAGTTAGATAACAAGTGGTATGAGATCAAAGAGGCAAACAGCACTGTGGTACCGAGTGGCCATGGAAAATTTTATGGAGAAAAATGTGAGGAAAGATTCTTATCTAATGTGAATAGTCATTCCCTAATTCTGGGATTCCTCTCCTTTAGTAAGATGAATGATTTTTCACTTTTGTTTCACTTGAGTCTTGAAATCCATTTAGGAAGGGATGGGAATTGGGAAGAGAAAAGATGAAGGACATAGGAAACAAGTCTGACAGGGAACTCCCTGAGTTGACTGGGGGGAAAGAGTGATGGTGGCAACCAGCTTGGTGATCTACCAGATTACTGGTGATATATTAGATTATTATCTAATAGCAGAGCTCAGCCTTGATCCACTAGATGAAGAATTCTGATCTAAATTGTTTTTATTTTAATTATATGTGCGTCTGTTTTTTTTTTCCTTTCAGGTTTTTTAGATTGTGTCCTTCTGTGTCAGTGTTTAAATTTCCTGTCTTCCAGGTTCTAGCTCACTGTTTTTCTATTCCTGCACAAACACACAAATATACACATATACACACACAGGTGGCAAGCGCTTTCAGGTTCTGGTGGAAGGATGCTGGGGGGGATCCCCTTAGCTGCATGTGAAACTTGCCTCGCCCTCTCTAGGTGAGGAAGAACAAAGATCTAACCAGAGGAAGGGCCTACAAACAACTTCCTGAGCCCCTACCACAATTTGTCAGCTTCTCGCCATGGTTCTGCTTCTTCCTAAATGATCCTTTTCAGTCAATCCAAAAACTTCCTGGGTTTAAATTATGCTCAGAAATGATTATTTGAACAAGAATCCATAACCAAAGAGGGCTTTAGGAAGAGAAATACAGGGACAAGAACTATAGAAGGTCTGAAAAAGAACAAATAATCTGTATTGCCTGAAGTGATTAAAATAATGCCTTGTCCATATTCTGCAAGTATTGAATCAATATCAGACTATTAGGACCAATGTGGTACAATGGAAAACCACAACATAAAAACCTAGAAAACCATAATCACAATAGACTATTATTTATAATGAAAACAATAAAAATATGCAAGTAGATATGAAAAAGCTATTGGTAATACTCGTATTAAAAATAAAAGAAAACATAATAAATGGGTCTTTCCTTGATCCAATAAGCAACCAGAATTATGTATAATGGAGAAAAGCTAGAAACCTTTCCAATACAATCAGGGGCAAAGCAAGGGTAACCACTGTCACCTCCTATTACCTAATATCTTGTGATTTGTGCATAAATTGGATTTAAGTGAGGCAGAGTTGCACAAAGTCATCAGGCGTACCCTCTCTTCCAGAGTCATCACCATCCAATGGCAGGGCAGAGTCAAGATAACGGGTAATGACTTGAGATGCAGGGGATGACATGGTGTCTGATATCTAGCCAAGTTCTAAGTGCTCCCTAATACTTCTTTTACCTGCTTTCATGGCCACTGGAACAAATGGTTCTCATCTGCCCATTCCATGAGGGAATGGTGGAATTACATGCTTGGAATAGACACCCTCTTAACTCTTATCCTCAACCTGATTTACCTGTCTGCTGAAATGGTTTACCAGGGTATAGCCACTGTGGATGCTACAGCTTCTTGGAGCCACAGGTGAAAGGTGGATCAGCTGGACACCAAAGGTGGAAAGCAGCCTGTAAAAGGCTGGCAAGCCTTCACTCCAGAGGCAAATCATTCTAGAAATACTCACCGAAACAAATAAGAAATTGAATTATGAAACTTAAGCAAAGAAAATATAAAGTTATCACTTTTTGAGGATGCCTCAATACTTTACTTAGAGACCCCTATAATTTAACCAAAAGTTGAAGTAGCTACTTCAAATTGCCATTTCTTTGTGTCACAAATAAAGCATAGAAGGAGATAGGAAAAGGAAGTTCATGCCAATCAAAATACCATGGAATTACTTTTAAGAAACAGACAAGTTAATATAGAGGAATAACAGGCTCAAGAGAAATAAGGGGAAAAGGTAAACATTAAGGGAGTCTAGTAGTATCAGATCTTAAACCATACTTCAAACCGGTTATCATTAGAACTATCTGGTACTAATTAAAATAGGTTATTTGATCAATTGGATATATTAGATACACAAAATTTAGAAATAATCAAATGAATAATATGATATAATATAATAAAATATATAATATGATAATATGATATAATATAATAATAAAATGAATAATATGATAAGCAGGAATGCTAACTATTGAGCTTTGAATTTCCTATTTGACAAAACTTTTGGGAAATCTAGAAAGCAGTCTGGCAGAAACTCGGTTTATATCATTACCTTATGTCATATGACAAAAACTCATATGAATGAAAAATGAATTTAAAAAGCATTTATTAAACACTTACTATGGTAGACACTCAGCCAAATTTTGGGAATACAAATATAAGCAGGAGACAGGCTCTGACCCCTGGGAGGTCATTTTTTAAAGAATGAGCACATGAAAAGAAGTTAGAAATGTACATAGTTGCTGATAGAAAAAGATATACATGTAGAATGCAAGATTTTAAAATTAGTGATTTAGAGTATTTTTCTCACAATCAAATGGAGAAAAATCCTCTAAATCACTAATAATTACAAAAATGAAAATTTAAAATCCTGAGATTTATTTCATACTCATTATTTGGCACAATGACAAAAGCAGAAAACAACAATTGTTTGAGAGATTGTAGGAGAAAAGGACATGAATACACTGTTGGTGGAGTTTTGAAGTGGTTCAACCATATTAGAAAATGATTTGAAACTATACCCCAAAAGTCACCAAACTATACATCCTTCGACCCCACCAATACAACTATGAGGCAGCTTTTATATTATATATAAAATATATATATATATATATATATTAAGCTTGTCTAAGTTGCTTACTTACTATGTGACAGACACTAGGCTAAATGTCAGGACTATAATTATAAACAAATAAAATAAGATAAAGATAGAGAAATTTTAAAAACTAAGTTCTAGGTGGAGAAATGAAAAGGGGGACCAAAGTGGCAATCCCTGCCTGTCTTCAATGAATTGATAAATTAATGTTGCTCAAAAGCATATAATGGTTCCCCATTATCAACTTATAAAATGGGGGAGTTGGGATAGATGACCATTAAGGTATCTTTCAACTTTAAATCTATGATTGTCTGATTATTATTGTTAGTAAGAATCCATCACTTAATTCTGACCAACTCCTTTGACTCATCTGTGCTTGTTGTCTTGAGAAATTTTTATTTGGGGATCTCCAAACATAGCACAAGTTCAAGGAAATGAAGTCGGTGGCCTTTGAACCTGTTTCTTATGGTCTGCTGGGGTTTGATGAACAGTCAAACTTCGATTAACCAGAATGCTCAGGAAATGGGTGGTGGCAGTGGATTCTGGTGAACTAAGTTTTCTGAGTAATTGAGGGTTTTTATTGAAAACGTGCTTTGTTTCAATCTCTTTAGCATACAAAGTCTAAATTATATTTAACCTGGAAATTAAAATTCTTCTGGAATTTGGTGCTGACCTACCTATAGAACATTATCTCATGTTCTCCTTTTCCACACAATGTTTATTCCAATCAATCTGGATTGCTGAATATACCCAGGGATTTTTCATCTCCCTTTCTTTGCTGCCTATTCCTTCTGCCTGGAGTGTCCTTCCCCTAGAGTCCATCCTAACAATTCCTACACCTTCTTCAAGGCCTTGTTCAAGTTCCATTTTCTTTACAAAATCTTCCCTAATTTGTCCAAGCCAGGAATAAATTCTTTCTCTTTGATGCCCTGGAATACTTTGTAATGGATTGCTAAATTTTTGAATTCTACTTTGTATTACATTTCTTTGTATAACTTTATGTTATTTCTCTTACTAGAATAGGGAGAGTCCTTGAAGGTAGGGGGCAATGCCTGTTCCATCTTTGCATTTCCCACAACACCTAGAACATAGCAAGTATTAAATAAATATCTTTCAAATAAGTGAATAAATGCATAATCAAAGAGAAAAGAAAACCATCAAATAAAAGTTATTTAAATATATGATTGGGTACAATAAATGGAATACAAACTTTCCAATAATTAGTTCTCTTTCCTCTGCTTTTAATTGTACAAATCATGGGAATACAACATGAGATGGAGGATTACCTTAAAAGTTAATTCATTCAACAAGCGATTTTTTAGAGTTTCATTTATTTATTCATTGTTTCAACAAATATTAAGTGCTTGTGTGTGAGAGTGATGCACTTAGCAATTGGGAAAGACGCAAAGCTTAGTTAAGATATAGTCCTGTCTTTGTGGAACTAGCAGAGATAACTGCAAGACAGTATCAAAAAAATGTATTGGGAAGATCCAGAAAATTCTTCCACAGGTGAGGAGACTGAGGTCCAGGGAAGTACAATGACTTGCCTAAGGTCCTACCGAGAGTAAACAGTGAAGGTGGGATTTGACTTCAGTAAGTCAATGGTAGGAAGAAATTCTATAAAGCTGGAAATATGAAGTTAGGTGGTATCAGATTGTTGAAGGC